>NC_056744.1:478023163-478323163 GCF_019279795.1 Protopterus annectens
AAACAAAAAAACAATAATAACTGTGGCTGAGAGATAACCAAGGCGTTTCAAAGTTCCGTTCATATACAAATTACTGAAACTGATCCACTTTCCACATAACGAACCAAAAAGATCCACCATCCAAACAACGAAACATAAAAGTATATAATAATCCACCATGTAGAAATGAAGAGAGTCTGTTTATTACTTAAAACAAATCAGTAAGCGATTTCACAGTAGCTTCTTCAGACCGTTAACATTCAAAAATGCTATCTTGTTTGCTTTTATACAGATCATATGTTCAATTAACTATTCACTATTAAAACATTACAGCTATACTTTACATCTTGTAATTGTTCATGACCAGGCCAAATCAAGCTATTTTTCCACAGTTCCCCCTCCTTATAACTATGGGGAGGATCGACAAACGAGATCGCTCCGCCAGTCGGGGGAGGCAGAAGCGCAAATTCTCAGGAGAGAGGACACAAGGACAGACACTCAAAAAGATGTGGAACAAATAGACGCAGATTTAGTCTGGAACACATCTCATAGACCGCTAGATGAATATGAATTAAGTTTGTTGAATAAAGGTTTAACCTTTATTCCGACTGTGAACAGCAAGATTACTGATGTATTGACTTATTTAAAATTATTTAATAGAAATGTGATGCTTAGACATTACTTTGGAGATAGTTTGGGTGTCTCAAAATGACCTTTAAAGAGATTAAGTGAGTTTACACCTCATAACCATCCCTTATTAGAAGCTTTTTATAGAATGGTGGAAGATGATGTATATGAGCAGTTTGCATCAATCACTAATAAATATAGGAGATTCAATAACTTGCCATTCAAAGAGAGACAGGCATTGAGTAGGCTTAAATCTGATAGGAATATAGTATTTAGACCAGCTGATAAAGGGGGTCCATTGGTTGTCATGGACACCTCTCATTATAACATAAGCATGAATAATATGTTATCAGATGATAGATATTATAAAGCCATCACTAAACAACAACTTGACAATATCAAACAAAAGATGGTTGATATTGTTGTCGAATTGGAGAACAGTCATATCATAGACAGTGATCTAGCTAACTTCCTACGTGTTGTTTATCCTTTACTACACAGTATTAATGGTATTCCTAAAATCCATACACATGGTACCAATCCACCAATGAGACCTATCGTCTCGGGTGGAGGATGGTCAACAGAACCTTTCACTCTTTACATTGAAAAGTATCTTAGACCTATTGTAGAACAGAATGTTTTCATCTTAAAGGACACCAAACAATTTCTTGGTGATCTGTATGACCATTTTAGTCAAGTGAATATGACAGCAGGTATGACATTTGTTACTTTAGACATTCAATCTTTATTTACTATTATTCCCAATGAGGATGGCATAATAGCCATCAAAAAATACTTAACTTTACACAGTAGTTATACAGATGAACATATAGATCTTATAGCTATGTTCATGGAAATTGTTTTGGAAAATAACATTTTTGTCCACCAGGAAAATGTATTCATACAGGCAGAAGGCGTAGCGATGGGCACATCATGTGCCAACAGCTGTATCTTGCTATGTGGGAGGAAGATGTTTTGTTTAAGAGTGCGTTGTATCACTTGCATGTGCGATTTTACAGGCGTTTTGTGGATGATGTCTTCCTTGTTTGGGAAGGCACTCATGCAGGTCTACATAATTTTATTAAGGCCATTAATAATTTTAGTTCCCACCTTAAGTTTACATTTGAATATTCAACTGACTGTATAGAGTTCCTGGATGTCTTTGTACAGAGAGTGTTGTAAGACCAAGTTAATACTGGGGTCTACAGGAAGAAATGCTATAGGAATGCACTTCTATATAGAACTAGCATGCACCCACGTCACATATTTGATAACATAGTGAAAGGACAGGGTATGAGAATCTCCAGACTTAATGCATCACAGGTAGGATTTCAGCAAGAGATTGATAGTTTTAGATGCAGACTGTCACAACGTGGATATCAACAGAGCGAGACAGAACATAATTTAATGGATATATCTAGTTTAAGAATGGGGAGAGCTGCCCCATATTACTCCAACCAAACTAAAGAAAAACACCCCATAAGAAGTTTTAATAAGCAAGTGAGAATACAAATGTATTACACTAATGATAGGAAGAATATCATAGATATCATTAATAGACATTGGGGAATTTTAACTAGTAGCAGGGATATTGCACAGATAGTAGGAGCCAAACCTATATTTCAATACAAGAACAAAAGTAACCTCAAAAAATTATTATGTCATCGTGGAGAGGTATATGACAGTGAATCATTCATAGGAACAAATCCATGTGGAAGATGCAATTACTGTAATTACATAGAAAGAGGCAACACATTCATACATCCGGATACACGGCAAGCCTTCTCCTTTAAAGTGAATGCTACCTGCAGCACTGAAAATTTGGTGTATTTAGCTACTTGCCAGGTATGCCAAGCGTTCTATGTTGGCAAGACCAATAGGGCACTTAGGACCAGGATTAGAGAACATCTTTTTGCCATTAGAATACAATATATGAATAATGCTTTAGCCAAACATGTCAGCAATCATGGTCCCCAACATATTTTTACGTTTATGGCTTTAGATAGCGTTCTGCCTAGGATTAGAGAAGGTAACATTCATAATACCACTGAAAGGAGAGAGGTTAATTGGATAATGAGACTTAGGGCAGACAAGGGAAGTGGCCTAAATGAGAGAGCCTCCATAAAACCAATATTGAAGGCTAGGCGCATTAATTGACCATGATACATGATAAATTGAATTTTATAGGTGATATAGTTGTATATAAATATTTATTTTAAAAAAAATTTTATGATGCATAATCTATGAATTCATTAATTTAATACAAATTTTTCATAAGTTAATAATAACGTGAAAAATGTAGCATAGTATTAATATTAGAGTTTGGCTAATATGGACATTATGTCAGTTATTTTCGTTATTTACGTGACACTGATACTGTTACTGTAGTTAGAACTTTACACTATTTATTTATGTATTATTGATATCAATATTAATATTATATCTATATCAGTATTGTAGCGAGTTTATAGTTCCTTCAAGCGTGATTCCATAGTAACAATGCTGAAATAGTAGATGGATACACTCAATATTTTATTATGTCTGATATGTAGAAATGAAGCTATATTTTCAGACTTTGAATAACATTAACAGCTGACAGGTAAGCAGGTTGGTAATAAGGTATATACCTGCGAACTATACACATAGCTTTTTCAGTGAGGAAAATAGAACTTCCATTACATGAGGTTAGAGAGGCGCAGTAGTTGTATTAGTTGAGGTTAGAGACATTTCTTACTAGCTGCCTTCATAACCAGGAGGCGATAGGTAGTGATTATTAACTGAAATATAATTTAGTTGTTAATATTTATTGAAACAGATGTTTTTATTAATTTTATATTTCTGTAAAGTAGTTGATGAGCACAAACATCTTGTGTTTTTATTTTCATTTAGAAAGTATTTAAGGATTATTGCATTTACATTATGAGCGCAAGATTAAAAATGGCATGAATTTATGTCTTGCTAATGCCATGTTATATACACCTACAGCGACGTTATTTTAATTTTATTTTGGTTTATCTGGTATAGTTCAATATATGTTGTTGTCGAGTTTTATATATTTCTTATTATTTTTATTTTTATAAAGTTTGTATTTTTATTAATATGTTGTTGTTTTCATTAGGTCGATTGTAAAGGATATTTGCAATATGAAATTTATATATACTTAGGAACTTATGAATATAAGATATTTTTAGAACTGCTATGAACAATTACAAGATGTAAAGTATAGCTTTAATGCTTTAATAGTGAATAGTTAATTGAACATGTGATCTGTATAAAAGCAAACAAGATAGCATTTTTGAATGTTAACGGTCTGACGAAGCTACTGTGAAAGCGCTTACCGATTTGTTTTAAGTAATAAACACTCTCTTCATTTCTACATGGTGGATTATTATATACTTTTATGGTTCGTTGTTTGGATGGTGGATCTTTTTGGTTCATTATGTGGAAGTAATTAGTATATGAACGGAACTTTGAAACGCCTTGGTTATCTCTAAGCCACAGTTATTATTGTATTTATCGGTTTGTATTCAGCGGGCAGAGGGATATCTACATCGTTGGAGACGCAAGTTATTGTATTTATCACACATATATGTATGTGTGTGTGTATGTATATATTGGTCTGCTTCACATAATCAAACATCCAAATATTCAACTTTCATATGGCTGAGACCATATGATCGAATATTTGAATGTTCAAAAAACTAAACAGTGCTAGCAGGGGGCAAACCCCCCTGCACCCCCCCTCAATTTAAATATATGCACTCAGAGATCACACTACATTACGCTAAAGGGAAATCTTCCCGTTCCGCACTCTATGAAGATCCCCGTTCAGATCCTTCGAACTTTTAAAAGTTCCATCGTATGGTCTCAGCCATATGAAAGTTGAGCTTAACTGTTTGACCATCTGAAGGGGACCCATAGATATATATGTATATATATATATATATAGTGTGTGTATATATACATATATATATATATATATATATATATATATATATATATATATATATATATATATATATATATATATATATATATATTTTTTTTTTTTTTTTTCCTCTCCCTTTTATGTGCAGACATTGGCCAAAGACTGGCATATGGGAGGCAAGGGATTTTGAAAAGTATGAAAATAATGAAAGATTCCTTCTGTCTGAAACTAACAATGTAATAATTTCTGTCAACAAAAAATAATTATCTAGCTAGGAGCTAAAGAAAACCACTTATTTGCCACAGCCGATAAAGATCACTTCTGGCAAGAATGATGTCAGGCTCAGTAATCAGTATACAGCACTGCATCCTAGGAGGTAGGGGATGAATACAAGCTGTGTGAAGACAGTTGTTTGCAACCATTTCTATCAATGAAGTGAAACAGACTGGATAATCCAGCAAATGATGATATTGTGTTTTGTGGTATTTTAATGTGACATTAAAAGTAAGTTAGTTGTTTCAGTTACGATTGTTTATATCTTTAGAGAATGAAATGTGAGTGATAAACTCGTAGTACAGCATGGAAACCCTTTTTAACTCATTAGTATTGTGACAGCTCTCATGGAATTTGTGGTGGTGTAGCGGTAGCATTGTTGCCTCACAGCAAGAGGTTCTCCCGTTCACTTCTTGGCTGGAGTGCGGGGAGTGCCTTCTGTGTGGAATCTGCATGTCCTCCCCGCAGTTGGGTGGGCGTTCGAAAGACATGCGTAAATGGGTGTGCCTTTGTTGAAGGTTATATGTCGAGCTGGCACCTCGGCATTCGTGAAAATCTACTTCCAGTCATTAGCGGACCGGAGTTTCGCTGTGGCAACCCCTAACTGAGGAAAGCCGAAAGACAAATAACAAAAGTTTGTGACAGCTCTCAGTTAATGATATGACTCAAACTGAAGAACAGCAATTGTTTTACATCTTGATTTAGAGTAACATTTAAATGTGAGGAAAATTTGAATTTAGCATGTAAAGTAGCTTTTCACTTTGCCTGTTTAATTTAAATAGTTTTCTCACATTTAAATTGCTTAATTGTGGCATTCTTTACAGCAAATTTAATGTTATAATTAAGCTGCAGTGAAGCAATAGTACTGTATGTAATAGTTCTTTCAAGTATTATAGCTTGAATGAGTTCAAATCTGACAAGGCAATAAGTGTAGCCTATCAATGTAGTTTACCCTTACTGCATAAGTGTATACCATAAGTGTGCAAATCATTCCAGTTTATTGCTATATGTTTTAATTGTAAAAAGCATCTCCCTGCTTGGTTAAGCAGAATAGCACCTTTATTCACATGTGGTTGCTATGGTTAGTTTGTGCTAGTGGCTTTTCATCAATGTCTTTTAATCATGGTTTGTCAAACATTCATTGATTTGTATTGGGCTAGCCAGCAGTGTACATTTCCCCACAGTTATGCAACTGTGAAGTGTGTGTGTGTGTGTGTGTGTGTGTGTGTGTGTGTGTGTGTGTGTGTGTGTGTGTGTGTGTGTATGTATACGTATATATATATATATATATATATATATATATATATATATATATATATCAATCAACAAAACTATAGCACCAATGGAGTAAGGAAGAAATGGAAACGAATCTTCAGTGTAGAATATTTAATAAATCCTTGTAAACCTGTTTCAGCAAAAATCCATGACAGCGAAAAAAACATTTATATCACAACATAAATTAAGTGCTTTCGTCCGCTAATGCAGTGTTTACTAATCGAACTTCATCAGAATTATACAATGGATAATTCAAGAATACACTAGATGTGAAATATTCTAAAATTCTAAAGTTCCAGAAAATTATCCTTTGTATAATTCTGATGAAGTTCGATTAGTGAACACTGCATTAGCAGACGAAAGTGCTTAATTTATGTTGTGATATAAATGTTTTTTTCGCTGTCATGGATTTTTGCTGCAACACGTTCACAAGGATTTATTAAATATTCTACACTGAAGATTAGTTTCCAGTTCTTCCTGACTCCATTGGTACTATAGTTTTGTTGTTTGTTTTTGTACCTTACCTCGTGGTGGACAATTTTGGACTGTTATAGTTATTCTTACTGTCTGGAAATGGAAGAATTTTCGGAGAAACAAGCTGATATTGGTACACAAATAGAGAATAGCAGCATAAACTTATTGGATATTTCCATGTACAGCATTCCATTTGAATTGGCTTCTGCGATGAAATCGTTTAACACAGCTGTTGAAAAAACACAGGATTTGTTTCATAAGCCATGCTACTCCCAGCAGTAGTTGTATTGAAAACTCTACATCTAATCTGCCTAATGATCCGCATAATGTTGTGCATGCAGAAAATCACACTACTGAAGCTTGCTTCATTAAAAGACTGTTGTCTCCTAACATTTCTAACCCCTTTATTGGTCTGGATGGTATTAATGACTCCAATTTGGATATACATACTGACCCTAAACACGTTACTCCGGGTCATTGCAGACATTTAATTTTTAAATTGGAGAAGCTTCTTACTGTTTACAAGAGCATCAAGTATGACATTCTATATCTCTCTACTTTTAGAGATCTTAAAGTTATACCTCAAGGCCTTAGGATGAGTCGATTCCCCAATGGCATTAATAAGGACAGCGATATTTACACTTCCCTTTGTTCAGTTTTTAACTCAGCCGGCTTGGAAATGCTTAGGTTACTGATCGGACACTATCAAAATAAACTGAACGCTCTAAGCGTGGATATCACTACACTTAGCTCTGCTATACTGGGGCATGCGTTCTTGCAACACGTGAGAAAAGAATGGTTATTTTTAGAAGGGAAGTTATCTAGACATGTGGCCATCCTGATTAGTAAAAAGAAAAAGAAACTTTATAGGGACATTCAGCAATATAAGTACGATAATGCTTACCCGCTTAAAACCAGCGGTATTAAGTTTAAAAGACCTTTGACTTCTAATAATGCACTTTTTAGTTCAGGTCTTGTAATTAACTCTTCGCGTTTCACACAGAATGTGAATGTTTGTGAATGTTTGTGAAGAAGCACAGGATTTGTTTAATAGAAATTGTAAAGAAGTACCCATCGTATTTCCTTTGAATACTAACAATAGAGATGAAGAAGTTGGTAGTTCTCCTGTTAAAGTTAACGGTTCTTGTGCCCAGAGTGAACTGTTACCACAAAGTTTGTTGATTTCAAGTCACAACACTCTCAAGGAATCTACTCCGGTTTCTCATGCAGTTAAGAGACAAAGCACTAGTTTTGAGAGGCTTTTAACAGATCCCAACCACTTTACTGTTAAAAATACATTCCCAGCACAAAATGGACAGTTCAAACATATAGACAATGTTGATCCCATTGCTTCCACTAGTGCTGATCATTTTTTATTGTTCAGCCCCACGACCAGACAGAGTCCTATGATTTTTTCCAGAGGAAGGAGTCGAGGCAGAGTGAGAGGGAGAGCGAGAGGCAGAAGCAGAGCAAGAGGACAGAGACATTTTTAACTGCTTCTAACAACCCGTTTCCTGACCTTGTACACACCCAAGACATTTTTAATCTTACAGACATTACTCTTGATGAACACTGTTTAAACTGTTTACGCAAAGGCTTGAACTTCATTCCCTCACAAAGGGCTTCTGTTACTAATGTTTTAATTGATCTTAAGCTTTTTTGCAGAAAACTTAACTTAAAACAGGGCATAAAAAACAAGAATTTTAATGCTTTTATCGATGGTACTGATGTTGATGAAGTTACTAGCATGCGTATTGCAAATAACTCTGGTGGGTTGCCTATTGATGCCATTGATTGTGATTCTGGTTCTACATACAAAGACAGTGATAGTACTGACTCAGATGTTAGTCCAGTGTTTCCTTTAAAAAGGAAGTGCACATTTGATCCCCCTCTTAATCCAGCTTTGAACATTTTTTCAAAGGTTTGTGAGAGAGAAATAAGAGCTACTTTAAGCAGTAAAGCTAATTTTAAATGGCATAATTTAACTAAGGAAGAGAGGGCAGCAGTTGATAGCCTTAGTGTGAATCCTGACATTAAAATCCTTAAAGCTGACAAGGGAGCGGGCATTGTTATTATGGAAACTAAAAGTTATAACAGTAAGATAGAAGCTATATTAGCTGACACTGAGAAATACAAAATAGTTTCCCCTGATTTTGTTTCCAGCAGTTTTTTGAGGATTGATAATACCTTATCCAGACTATATCAGGAAGGTAGTATTTCTGAGCTGGAAATGGATTACATGGAAGTTAAATCACCACAGGTGGGCAGATTTTTTGGGATACCAAAAACCCTACAGATCTCCCTCTTAGGCACATTGTAGCGTCTGAGAAAACCAAAACTGAATTTATTTCAGCCTTGTTGGGTTTTTTCCTTAATCCATTAGTTCAAGATTCTCAGTTTTACCTACAGAACTCTTGGGTATTTTTAGATGAAATCTACAGGTGTCCACCTCTTGATGGACAATGCATACTAGTCACTTTGGATGTGGTAGCTTTATACCCCAGCATTCCTCACCATGAACGGTTGGAAAATGTGACCAATTATCTTGTCAAGCATACTTCTACTCCCCCTCACAGAGTTATTGTTTTCACCACTTTGCTTAAGCTGGTTTTGGATAATAACTTTTTCACGTTTAATGGTATCTTATACCAGCAACTTCAAGGAGTAGCAATGGGAGCTAAGGTAGCTCCAGCATATGCCAATCTAGTACTTTATGCTTGGGAAGCTGTCATTTTATCTAAGCTAGAGGGTTTCAAGTTCGTCAGTAATTACAAACGTTTTATTGACGATATTTTTTTCTTGTGGAAAGGGTCTCTTATGGAACTAGATTGTTTTCTTGATCAGTTGAGCCGGACTATACAGTTTTTGAATTTTACTGTCTCTGGAAAAGGAATGTAGTAAATTATTTGGACATTACCCTGGCCTTAGGTCCCCTTCCTTACAGATCCTCTTCCAACATCCATAGGAAAAGCACTTTTCGTAATAACTACCTTGATTTTTCGAGCCAACATCCTCCCTTTATGAAAAGGAACATAGTCAAGGGGCAGTTTGTACGTCTTAGTCGCATTGTGAGTGATGATGATATTTTTTCTAATGAAAGTCAGTTTCTGAAACAACTTTTTGTGGACAAACATTACCCTGAAAATTTGGTTTCTGATGTTTTGAATGAAGTTACTTCATTTAGATACAGTAAATATCCTCCCATTCTTAAATTTGGTTACATTCCCAAGTCTTCGGTTCCTGCTGATGACCTCACCAGATTTCCCCTTCCCATTTCTCTAGATGCAGAACCCATTAGGAACATTTTGTCTAAGAATTGGGATATTATTAAGAGTAGCCATGAATTGTCCAGGGTATTGGTTACAAGAGAACTAGGTCTTTGAAGAATCTTTCTTTAAAAACGTCCCCTTCTCTTCTTAGTTGCCCTCTTCAAATGGCAGGGATGTACAACTGTGGCAAATGTGTTTGCTGCCCTTTTATTGCTTTGTGTGCTAGTTTCCAACTTCCGAATCCCAAGTTTCTGATACAGTTTAGTGATTCTTTTGATTGTAATAGCACTAACGTTGTCTACCTGGGAGTGTGTGATGAATGCTCTGCCTTCTATGTAGGCAAAACTATTAGAAAACTTAGTGATCGCATTAAGGAACACCGTCAGGCTATAGGGAAAGGTGACTGGAAAAATGCTTTGGCTAGACACACACTTTCTAGCTCCCAATGCAGCAGATTTTTGTTCCTAGTACTTGATTATGTGTCATTACCTTATGGAGACTGCAATCCTTTACTTGAAGTTAAACAGCTTAGATGGCAGATTAGACTTCAGGCTGACACGCCCCCTGGCCTTAATGGCAATCTTAATGAGAGAATCATTCTCAAATGGATCAGATAGGAGTGGTAGTTCCCTCTCCTACCAGTACAATTTTCTGGAACTTTAGAGTTTTAGAATGTTATTTCAGATCTAGTGTATGTTTTAATTATCCATTGTATAATTCTGATGAAGTTCGATTAGTGAACACTGCATTAGCGGACGAAAGCACTTAATTTATGTTGTGATATAAATGTATTTTTTCACTGTCATGGATTTTTGCTGCCACATGTTTACAAGGATTTATTAAATATTCTACACTGAAGATTAGTTTCCAGTTCTTCCTGACTCCAGTGGTACTATAGTTTTGTTTGTTTTTGTACCTTACCTCGTGGTGGACAGTTTTGGACTGTTTTATATATATATGTATATATATATTTATATATACACACACACACACACATATATATATATATATATATATATATATATATATATATATATATAAATCTTTACTTATTTTTATTTTATTTATTTATTTTGTTTTTCATTTATTAACTGGAAAAATCCAGCTGGACCAGGTCCATTGTCAGTGGATGCCCGGGGAGAAAAGCTCCACAATTAAGATTTATTAAGAAGTTAATACAATGAGAAATATACAAAATGGGAAGACAGTATATTACTTACAAAAAGTTAATGGGTAATGCAGGACTGAAATACAGTAAGATTAAATACTTACAAAGGTAGTATAGACAGTTTACATTACTAGTAAGTGTACACTGAAAGAAGTACAAAGACCAATGTGACTTATTCTAAGAGTATGTATTTCTATGCGAGTAGAATAGTGTGAATTCTAGACTGAAGTTGTTTGAAGGAGGAGAAGAGAAGGTATAGAGATTGTCAAGTGATACATGGGCAGATCCAAGTTGTACTAAGATGATATTTGAGTAATTTTTTGAAGTTTGTGTTTGTTGTAGTGGAGGTTATATTAGTGGGGAGATTGTTCCATTTCTTGGCTATGATGTGGGAATGTAGGGCTTTATTTGTATATGCGTATATATATATATATATATATATATATATATATATATATATATATATACGCGGTGGTGCAGTGGTAGCGTTGTTGCCTCACAGCAAGAGGTTCTTCCGTTCGATTCTCGGCTTGGGTTGGGAGTGCCTTCTGTGTGGAGTCTGCATGTCCTCTCCATGGTCGAGTGGGGGTTCGAAAGACATGCGTTGAATGGGCGTGCCTTTGTTGAAGGCTGGGCATCGGGCTGGCAACTCGACACCATAAAAACAACTGCCAATCATTAGCGGACCGGATTTCCGCTGTGGCGACTCCTAACGGGGAAAAGCCGAAAGACAAACAACATAGATAGATAGATGTAGATATATATATATATATGTGTGTGTGTGTGTGTGTGTGTGTGTGTGTGTGTGTGCGTAGCTGTTGATAAGAGTAAATGCTAAGAAAAGCCAAATGTCATTTTGTTTTTATGGCTGCCAGGCTGCTCTGTGTCTGAGATCATAGTGTAGATAGGTCTGGGAATTCATCCTTTCCCTGTTGCTGTGTGATCTCAGAATTGGTAAATGTAATTAATGGGGGGATGTGGGGCCAGAGGGGCTTGCGCCTGCATGAAATAGTGCTTTTATTCAGTGATTTTGACTTTGTCTGAAAAGATTGATCTTTATTTCGTTGTCTCTTTTGAGTGTTCTCTTTTTTCTTCAGACAATAATATGTATGCCCTTTCTCCACTGCTTTGTGATCTCAAAGTTGGTATATGTAATTAGTGGAGGTTATGTTTCTTTTCTTTTGATTGATTGAACTTCATCTATTTGTAGTGAATATGCCAATTTAGTGAGTCGGCGATGCAGTGAAATATAATTTTATATATATGTGTGTGTGTGTGTGTGTGTGTGTGTATGTATATGTATATATATATATATATATATATATATATATATATATATATGTGTGTGTGTGTGTGTGTGGGTATAGGGCACACCTTCAGAAACGCTGTTTGGTCAATGTAGAGTGATCACTGAGAGTTGTGCAAGATTGACGATCCCTGGGTAGGGGAACACCTCCTTTCTTCAATGATTGTTTGGTCTCAGAGTTAGTATGTATAATTAGCAGGGAGTCGGGGTGCAGCCCCCTACATACAGGGTGCAGGGGTGTTTGCCCCCCTACAAAAACACTTGGCATTGGTTTAGTCTGCTCTGGGGTAGTACCTGGATCATGCACAAAGTGTGCCAAGATTTATGAATTCAACATTATGACATTGATCTCCTGAGTGTTGGCACAGTGTATGTTAAATGGGGTGCCCTACACCTACATATATATATATATATAGGTAGATAGAAACACCAGATATATATCTATACATCTCTATGTCTGTACATACATACATACATACATACATACACACACACACACACACACACACACACACACACACACACACACACACACGTAAGGAAAGCAAGGCTCATTTTAAAACACTTTTTTACTCTTTCTTAAGAGTTTCAAGTTGCACCTCGTGATAAAAAAAAAAAATGATGTTTCATAACTTATAGTTGGATGATATTATTTAAAATTAGGCATAGTGGCTGCTAACCAATGAAGAAGACAGGCAGTTATTTAGTCTGAATTAGTTGCTGTTCTGCTGCAGAAGGCTTCATTAAAGAATAATGATTAGTGAGGCTGGCATTATTTCCAACACTTATTGTGCCATTTAGAGTAAAACTACATTTTATAGTGGAAAGTTGTGCTCATGAAATGTTTTCTATTGATTTTCTTTGTTGATGTTTAACAAAAATATATAGCTGATGTCAGCATTGATAAGGAAGTACTCTATCGCCTAGTAAAATTCCCTACCATAAAATCAGTGCAGTCTTTGCAAGTTATGAAGAGAAATGTAGATAATAAGAACAGAGGAAAATATTGTAGATGACAAGTACACTGTTCTCTGTATAGAAGGCATTTAAGCTGTTAATTTAAAGGTTATTTCTTTCCTTAATCTTTATTTTGCATATTGTTCTTTTATAGCTCATACACTCAGTGGAAAACCTATGTCCTGGCATGACCACATTGAGGAAAAAGAAGATCGTAAGTGTGCATTGTTTGTAATTTTACACACAGCAAGTGTTATAGGTCCATCTTAGAGAAAATCTGTAATTCTTACTGAGTCAAGCCCACCCCCAGTTACTGCTGTAAGATAAAGTATGCAGTAATAGTTAACTTTTGTCTAGAGGGTGTGGCACAAAAATGAAGGCCATGGTAGCTCTTCTTATGTGGTAGTACATAATAAAGTGAATTATATCTTCATGAACTACATTAGCTTAATCTAATTTGAACTGCCCAAAGTGGTGGTTGTTGTCTGGGAATAGACTTCCTTCCAAGGAACATTTTTTTTTTTTATAAATTTAATGAAGGTTTCTCATTCTTTCTCAGTTTACTAATCATATGCCTCTTAATAACTGAACTTTGTTTTGTTCTATTATGAAACCAGTAGTGCCCTGTAGAATTTTTGTTTGTTTGTTTTGATTTTTACTCTTTCTATTTTAAGAAACATGACCTAAAACTAATATTTCAAGTACTTTATGTACTCACAGTGGTTGTGTTGCATTCTGTGTTACACATATAAAGCTTACGGAGATTCTCTGTTGATTTTAGCTGTACTGAAAAAAATGGTTACTTTTACTTAGCATTTCAGTATTTGTTTCCACCTCTTTGAGATTTATTGGAAGAAGCTAGTGTTTCACGTGGTAGACACATTATGTGTTTCTTAGACTTATTTACTAATGTGCCAATGATATCTGTTTTCATTCTTGGTGTGGGGGTGAAAGGTCATCATTGCTTTGAGTATGTGCATACATTTATGCATCACAGCATCAGAGCTGTAAGCAGGCAGTTACGTTATGCAGCATCTGGTGCAGATGTTCTTCATGTTTCACTGTTGCAGTCATCAGACTTGGGTTATCTGCTTGCAGGTAGCCCTCAGTCGGCCCGAATACCAGAGACTTAGTATTTCTGTGTTGGTTGCTGTCACTCCAGAACTGATGTCAGGTTGTAAGTGATATAAAAACAGGCAGCCAACGCCATTACATCAGTCTTTCTTGCCGAGGAGCCCAAGCAGAAGCAGTTCGCACGAGTGCTGGTTGTCCGCTACCTGAGTTTTCGATTCTGAATTGAATTATCCTGAAGTCTTCTAAAGCTAAGTACCCCATTGGGGATCCTTTTTTCTTGCTCAAAACAATGTCAGAAAAAGTTAACAATTGTCTTGCTTGTGGAAAGCAAATACCACACTGAGATTTCCACTCTTACTGCGTCACCTGTTTAGGCCCAGACCACGAAGTACCTCGCTGTCAGTTTTGTGCCTTGTTCAATGACCGAACCATTCATCGTTGGGCCCTTATTGTCGCTAAATACTTTCGTTCTCAATCTCTGTATTCCGAAATGGCTTTGGTAAGCCATCCAACTACCGATCTTCTGAAAAAACGTAAAGATAAACACAGAGACAGGCTGCACAGGTCCAAAACTGCCGCCAACGCTTCCGTTAAGCCAGTCACCAGTTCGCCGGTACTCAGTGAGGTGCTTTCGCAACCCCTGATGCCCACTTCAATGGATTTGCAGGCCACTACCGAGACCCGTTTGAAGTCAGGTATCACGCAAGACTCTTCTTCAACTACAGAACCTGCGGATGTCTCTACATTGGATGGGTCTGGCGCCGCTGAGCAGGCACCAGCTTCTGAGGAAGTTCTTCGCACTACCAATATTCGACACAAACCGACGACTTTTTTCACGTCTTCAATTCTGTCTAAAACTACAGAGTTTCTAAGGCCAAGAGAACATGCTACGCTTAAAAAAAACGATGACCCAAACTCAAGCACCTTCTTCCTTGGCACAACATTAAATGCTTAAAATGGCAGAAGACCTTATGCTGATTAGGGGAAGTCAGCCTTCCCCTGCTAAGAGAAAAAGAAACTTGTCCCCAGCAGCCTTAACAGACCAAGAGTCCTATGACTCTGAGGTATTTGATTTTGAAGACATGCCTTTATCTGCTTATGAGGATTCAGATGCAGAGGAATCCATTCCCTCTGCTTCTCCTCCAGAGGAGTTTTGGTGAAACCTTACATACTTTAAGAGAGCATTTCCACTGGAAATGCCAAGACTATCCTCAGTCCAAAAAGAGACTCAGAGAATTTCTAGATTTGCCACAACATAGGCCTTTAGCAATACCCCCAGCCCTGGATGTTGTGGATGATGACTTCATGGAATCCAGTTTAACTCCCGATACTTTGCTCCTAGGAAACCAGACAGGTACTACAGAGTTCCTGACTCTCACAAATTCCTATTCAAAAACCCTACTGCTGACCCAGAGGTCATCTCCCAAGGGCCAAAAGGTATCAAAGCAACTACAGCTAAGAATCCCCACCCCTTTGGACAGGGATTCCAGAGCTTTAGACAGATGGAGTAAGAAAGTATACACCTCTGCAACTCTCGCCATTAGGGCTTTGAATTCCCAGTTTCACATGCTGAATTACCAACAACATATTATGGAACGTATTAAGCAAAAAATAGCTACCTTTACAGGCTGTGCATAAAATAAAGAATGACAAGAGCTTATGCATTCTGCAAGCCAAGTCAGCAAGCATACTTTGCAATGTGGCTTTTACACCCTAGAAGCATCTTGCAGGGCAGCAATCACTGGTTCTGTACTGAGAAGGCATGCTTGGCTTAAGGAGCAGACCTTGCCAGACCATATCAAATCAAAATTACTAGACACTCCTTTGAACAAGGACAATCTGTTTGGCACCAAAGCTGAAGAGGTTCTTAAAAAGATGGAAGAAAAAGATAAATCTATGCAGACAGTCAAACATTTCTTGCAAGTACAGCCTCCTAGATTCAGTAGACATTGCCCCTCGAAACATTGGTCCTTTCCAGCCCCCTCTAGGCCATCTCAAACTAGACCCAGGGGAAACAGACCCCCCCGACTGCCGTCTCAGGGTATGCAGAGATCTAAGCAATGGAGTGCCTCCTCTTCAAAAACGGGGAGTGCTAAGCCACCCCCTTACAGAAAGAATTCACAATGACTTCTCAAGTCCACTCCTCACCTCTGCCCAATTGCTCATGCCCCTAGGAGGAAAACTTGCCCATCATGCAAAAAATTGGACTTCCATCACCAAAGACCAATGGGTCCTCAACACTGTATCCCAGGGGTACAAATTTTATTTCCACTCACTGCCAACCCCAAAAGAGTTCCCAGACCTTCCTCCAAACCAGTGGGCAGAGGCACAAAACCAAGTTAAATCCCTGCTCTTCATAAGGGCAATTCAACCTGTTCCTGCGGAACAGATAGGTCAAGGGTTCTATTCCAGACTTTTCCTGGCACCCAGAAAAGAGGGCACTTGGCACACAATCCTAGATCTTTCCATTCTAAACACCTTCCTGGTGGTACCAAAATTCAAAATGCTTACCCTGCAGCAGCTTCCTCCTATGCTGGCCAAAGATGACTGGTTAGCCACCTTAGACTTAAAAGAAGTCTATCTGCACATCCCTATCAGGGACTCATGCAGGAAATATCTGCACTTCAGGGCAGGATCTATGCATTATAAGTTCTCTCCATTTCCCTTTGACTTATCCACTGCTCCCAGAGTATTCATAAAATGCCTGGCTCCAGTCATTGCCTACTGCAGACAGAGAAAATTTCAAATTTACCCATACTTGGACGACTGCCTGATGCAGGCAGACAGTCAGGAAATGCTGTTGCAGCACCTGACATTTGTAAAAAAAACTTCTAACCTACCTGGGGTACACCATCAATGAAAATAAATCAAAACTTGTCCCCAGTCAAAAGATTGTATTTCTGCGAGCAAGCTTGGACACAGCATCCCAGATGGCATTCCTTACTCCAGAAAAACAAGCCTATCTGACAGAAAACTTCACTCAAATGGCCACCAGAACCCAGCTATCTGCAAGGAAAATCCTGCAGGCCCTAGGGTTCATGGCCTCATGCATCCTACTAATTCCATATGCCAGACTGCATATGTGGAAACTTCAATGGTACTTAAAATGTCTTTGGTGCCAACATTCTCAGGACCTGGAAACTGTCATTCGTATCATACCTTGTCTAAGGATAGAGTTTCTTTGGTGGGCAGCAGCATGCAACCACAACAAGGGACTTCCCTTTACTCAACCCCACGCCACCCAGACCCTAAGCACAGATGCATCAGAGTATGCTTGTGGGGCACACCTGGACGACAAGTGCATTCAGGGCCACTGGAGCCCAAGTCAAATTCATCTGCACATCAACCAAAAAGAGATGATAGCTGTTCAGCATGCTCTAACAGCTTTTGGATCCCTACTCTCACCAGGACCCCTGCTAATAAAAGCAGCAACACCACAGTTATGTGGTACATCAACAAGCAGGGGAGAACCCACTCTTACCCACTCTGCAAGCTAGCCATGGCCCTGTGGAACACGGCCTTGGACATGCAGGTCCATCTGCAAGCTCAATTCCTGCCAGGCAAACAAAACTCACTGGCAGATGACTTGAGCAGAAATCTCCTAGACCCACGAGTGGCAATTAGAACCCAACACCTTCAGCCTTCTGATTCAGAAATGGGGGACCCCAGAGTTGGATCTCTTTGCCACCCCCTGCAATCACCAGCTCAGCAAATTCTGCACCAGGACACCTCACAGCAGGGCCTGGAAAGTGGATGCCCTATCCTTCCAGTGGGTAAACCTCTCAATCTATGCATTTCCCCCTCTGCCCCTTCTCTCAAGAATATTGCTCAAGATAAGACAGGACAGACCAAGGAGAATCCTGATTGCACCGGACTGGCCACGCCAGCACTGGTACCCACTACTGTGCAGACTGTCACTGGTGTCACCCTGGCATCTACCCCGGAGCCTGACCCCGCTCACTCAGCAGAGGGGACAGATCTTGCACCTGCAACTGCAAACCCTGAATCTTGCAGCCTGGCTTATTCCTTGAATTCTCCCCCAGTGACCAGCCTAAGCAAGCAAGTGCTGGATGTCATTCTTAAAGCCAGAAGACCCAGTACAAGGAAATCTTATGCTGATAAGTGGAAAAGGTATTGCTCCTGGATTCAGTCTAAAGGAGAGGACACAACTCTGCCCTCCTACCTCTAATCCTGGATTACTTAGCAGATCTACTCCACAGAGGCCTATCCTTCTCCTCCATTAAGATCCATGCCTCTGCCATCTCGGCTGATTACAACTCTAAGCCACCCCTCTTCTCTCACCCTCTCATCAAACAGTTCCTGAGAGGGGCAAACAACATAAGGCCACTAAGGAGAGCACCCACCCCTGCTTGGGAACTTAACTTTGTACTGGAAAAGCTCACACTACCCCCTTTTGAGCCTGCAGCGTCAGCAGAGTTAAAATTCCTCTCTTAGAAAACAGCATTGATCCTAGCCATCACTTCAGCTAGAAGACTGTCTGAGCTACAAGCACTTATGGCCGTGGAACCCTTCATTATTTTTTATGCTGACAGGGTATCCCTTAGGACTAATCCTTTCTTTATGCCTAAAGTGGTGTCCAGTGTGGCTCTCAACCAATCTATCCATTTGCCTACCTTCTTCCCTAATCCTCAAAATAAAGGGGAAAGGATCCTGCACTCCTTGGATGTGCACAGACAGCTCAGATTCTACCTGGATAGGACTAAGCCCTTCAGGAAATCTGACCAGTTATTACTCAGTTTTGCACCAGGGGCAGAGGGCAAGGCCATTTCAAACCATCCAATTTCCAAATGGATAGCACACTGTATCCATTTCTGCTACAAACACCATGGGAAACCAACCCCTCAGGGTGTCAGAACACATTCCACTAGGGCAACGTCTACCTCTACAGCATTCCTCAGGGGAGTCCCTACCAGCGACATTCTGGAGGCTGCTACCTGGAGTTCTGTACACACATTCACCAAGCATTTACCACCTGCCTATATTTTCCAAATCCAGGGTGGGTTTTGCTACTGCAGTCCTGTAGGGCATACTAGCCAGCCCAAACTCTTCTTGACTGCCTCCACCCTTTCTTCAGCTTTGGGAATCAACCTAAGTGTGATGACTGCAACAGTGAAACACGAAGAACATAGTACAGTTGTGTACACTTACCATAAATGTAGATGTCAGAGTGTATTCACTGTTGCAGTCCTGGTTTCCCTCCCTCCAGCCCCCTTCTCTGTCTCTCTCTCCTCTATGTGTATATTGCTCGCCCTTTGCAGGGGTATTGGTATTTACTTTTTACTGGTGGTGATTTTCCCACCATAGCTTAGCTCCCTATTAGGGGGCTCCTGACATTTGGGGCAAAAAAAAACTGATGTAATGGCGTCAGCTGCCTGTTTTTATACCCCTGACGACCTGACGTCAGTCCTGGAGCGACAGCAACCAAAGCAGAAATACTAAGTCTCTGGTATTCGGGCCGACTGAGGGCTACCTGCAGGCAGATAACCCAAGTGTGATGACTGCAACAGTGAATACACTCGAACAGCTACATTTATGGTAAGTGTACACAACTGTACTTTCCTTCATCTAACACCCCTCAACTTTAAGTTGAAGACCAAAAAAAAACTGAAACTCACCGAACTACAGATCACTCTATGAAGGATAAACTGTCAACTAATAGCTTGCTACAGAATGCCTGAAAGTGCTAAACAAGACTGAAAACACTTCTTTCATGGGACTTGACAATAAACCTGGCTGTCTAATTAATAGTACTAACAGTCCTCAGACTGTTTAACTTGCATTTAGCTACTGTTTTTTTTCCCTGATGAAAGGTGCACTGCAGTGGTGATGCTCTTCCATAAGGGTGGCCTTACAACTGACCCCAGGTAATTACAGAGCTAACTGACCCCAGGTAATTACAGATCTATCAGCCTTACAGTTATCATCTGAAAAGCCATGAAACATATTTTAACTGACCTCATAAACTGTGATAGACTTGGCGTCTAACAGTTTGGCTTTGTGAAGGATAGAGTATGTCTATATAGTCTGGCAGATGTCTTTGAAAGGGTTACAAAGACTGTAGATGATGGCCATGCAGTGCACATGTTATATTTTGACCTGGCTAATGCCTTCAAGACTATTCCCCATTCTGGCATCAAACAAAAGCTTATCATCATCATCATCAACCCCTTTTTTCCCCATTTTCTACATGGCGTCAGGGTGCCGTGTCAACTGTTGCCATCTCTCTTTCTACTCAGTGTAACTCTCCTACCTTCTTCAACACTCATGCCTGACTGTCGCAGGACTTTTCTCACTCAGTCCATCCATTTCTTTGTTTGATGCCCTCATTTCTGTTTGCCTTCTTTTTGTCTGCCCAAATCTTCTTCACCAGACTATGTTCTGCTTTTCTGCACTTGTGCCCAAACCACTGTAATCTGTTCTTTTTGAACTGTTCTGCAGCTGGACCTGCTCTGGTTTCTGCTGTTATTTTCCTCATTTGTTCATCTATCCCACAGTGTGCATCCTGCCACCTGTCTCAGGCATTTCCACTTCATCACCTTTGTCTTCCTCATCTGCTCTCACTTTACTGCCCAGGTTTCTGTACCATGCAGTAGTACTAGTTGTACCACTGTTTTGCACACTTTACTTTTCAGCTTCGTTGGCATTCTTCTGTCATACAATGCACCTGATGCTCTGTGCCAATTGGCTGCAGCCCTTTTGATTCTAGATTTGTCCTTCTCATTCAGACTTCCTTTCTGTTCAACCACACCTCCCAGATACTTGAAGCTGTTAACATGTTTCGCTATTTTCCTTCTCAGTTCCTTCTGATTTCCCCTCATTTACTGCCATACAACTGTTTTATCTGTATTCCATTTCATCCCATGTGCCTTAATGTTTGCATTCCTTTCCCCTATCCTTTGCTGAAGCTCTTGCTTAGAGTCTGCCTGTAATGCCACATCATCGACATACAGCAACTTTGTTGATCTGTCCCCACCAATGTTTGCTAATGTAGTCCATCCCCAGTATGAACAGCAGTGAGCTCAGAGCTGAACCCTGATGCACACCCACTCCCAATGGAAACCCCTTTGCATGACTGAACACTGTTCATACTTGAGTCATTGGGTCCTTGTACATAGATTACACTAATTCTAACAATGTTTCTGGGACTTCAGACCACCACAGGACTGCCCAAATCAGCTTTCTTGTGACCTTTTCATATGCTTTCTCCAAGTTTAAGAATGCCCAGATGGACTCTTTTCTTATTCCCAGCTTCTTCTCAAGTATCCAACTCACTGCAAACATTGCGTCATTTGTGCTGTATGATAATCTCGATCTGAACTGCTCATCTCCCATCATACTTACTACTTCTCCACATATTTATTTGGCAGTCACCCTCTCCAGAACATTCTTGCAATGTGACAGGAGTTTGATACCTCTGTACTGCCCACAGCTGTGAATGTCCCCTCTCTTCTTGAACAATGACACTAGTATGCTTATTCTCCAGTCATCTGGGATTCCCCTTTCTCTGCATACTGCAATGAGTACCCTCAGGAGCCAATTCCCTACTATTTTATCCAACATCTTTATCATACCTGCTGTGACCTCATCTGAGTCTGCTGCTATTTCTCATTCCATATGTCTTAGTGCTGTTCTTACTTCTCTGTGATGGGCTTCTCCTCTTTTCTCATTGTAGGTTGTGTCTGGGGCTGCTGGAAGTACTCCTTCCATCTGCCTGTGATGTCCTATGGACTGCTGAGCAGGTTGTTGCTAGCATCCCTTATGAAGGGTATATGACTATCTTGTTTATCTTTCTGTATTTGCCTTGCAATATGATCTAGTTTCTTTGTGTCATCTACTAAGTCACTTTCCAGAAGCTGGTAGAGTACCTCTGATGCCTTGTTCTTTCCTGTTGTAACTCCTCTCTTATCCTCTTTGTTATCCAACCAGTATTCGTTCCTAGCTTGGTCTGTCTTTTCTATCTCCCACTTTTTTCTGCACTCCTTCTTTCTTTTGATGATGTCCTGGACATCTGCATTCTACCACCAGCTTTCTTTATGCACTTTATTTCCATACCTGACCTGGCCGCATATACAAAAGCTTAATGCTTTTAAAAATCAACCCATATGTGGTAAGATGGATAGCAAACTAAGTGAAAAACCGCCCTCCACGCAGTGCAAGAGGTAGGTGCCTCATCAGAAATTATAAAAACGACCAGTGGCATCTATCAGGGCTTGATACTGGGACCACTTTTTATGGTATTTACTATTCTGATCTTCAAGCAGAGAGCCAACACTTCTGGCTAATGAAGTTTGCAGACAATTGCAATCTGGGGTTATTTGTAAGTCATCCTATGACACCCAAACCCTCCAGAATGAACTCTCCCTTGCTAACTCCTGGTGTACTAAACTAAAAATGGACTCAAATTAAGTGCTAAAAAGTGTACTACCATTACGTTTGGTAGACGTACCTTATCCTCATCATACTGTCTAAACACACCTCTACAAAATGAACATATAGTCAGGAACCTACTTGGATTGATAGCTCCCTCTCTTTTGACCATTATATGACAACAGTTTTTAGAAAATCCTTTTATTTAGCCCAGTTGATTGTCAAAGGTATATCATCAAAGTCTAAAGAGGTAATCACTTCCTTATATGTAGCATTGCTCAAGCCAGTAATAGAGTTCAATGCCCACTATGGGACATGTCTCACTAAATATATCAAACAAATAAAAAGTCCCCAGAGGTCCCTAACCTAAAAGATCACAGGCTAAAGTCACTGAGCTACCAAGATTGGCTGGAAGGTCCATTCCTTTATTCAGTATCCTACAGATGTTTGAAAAGAGATCTCTGACTCAATTACTGTTCCATAAGAGACCTGATTGTCTTGGAAGCCTGTTTCTCTGTAAGTTTAATGTTTCCCGCAGTACTAGAACCAGGGACCTAAATCTTCACCAACAGATAAATAAAACATGGTAGAGGGACAGGTTTATAGCCCAGCACCTCCCAGTCCCCTGGAAAAAAAACTTCCCCTGTATATGTTAAGCAGTGCAGCTCACTATCTTCCTTTAAACGTAACCTAGATGACTGGATGAATATCCACAAATTTACTCCAGGATTGACTGGCAAGTTGAGAATTAGATTCTGTGACCTTGAAATATCTATGAATCTATGAATAAAAAAGATCCTCTATCCAAGCAGAGGATCAAAATAAATAAATAGAATCTTGCTTGAAACCTTACACACTGTGTTTCAGCCTTTTATTTTTATTTATGTTTATTTTTTATTTTACGTGTGTGACTTTTTTTTAGAAAAGCAATTCCTTTCTTTATTTGTAAGTAATTGACATATTGTGCTTTTAGAAGTTGCTAGATAATTTTGAATATGTATTTCTGACTACAGATCTCCATGAGTGTGTGAGTACATATCATGTGCTTACACATGTTGTGTGTGTGTTTTCACTGGAATAATTCTGTGAAACAATTTTTTCTATTATATTACTTATATTTGGCTGGAGATGTGACATTTTGCACTCCACTTTATAGCACCATTAGTGTAATTTCACTTCCAAAGTTCCTGGGTATAAGTATGCTGGCAGTTGAACACAGTAATTTGTGCAATGTAGTGAAACCAATATGTTTATACTGCAGTGTACTAGGAATCTAAATGTAATAAATCTTTTCACGTGCAACGAGATAAATCAAGATGTCCCTCATTAGATTGCTGTTGCCATAGCCAAAACTATATAGGATAAAGCCTGCCGAGGACTGGACAACCAGTCAGCTTCCAAAGCTTTAGGGCACCTTCCATGCTCCCTAATCACTGTATAGCTCAAGGAAAAAGGTATAAAATCAGTGGTTAGGCACACCTTCAGAATTTTTTGCCGTTGAAGAGCACTCTCCTTGTGGGCTTCAAATGATAGACAATTAGCCAGTGCTTCCCTTGAGCTAGACAAATAAGTACCCCACCTGGGAAAACCTTCCATATTATTATTTTTTTGTAAGGAAAAGTTAATGTTCATCATTCCTACTGCTGCAGTATCCCTTAGGCTGTACGGATTGTTTCACGCCTGGGAAACAACAACCAGCCAGCTTCAGAAAACTGTAGCTTCCCCCAACTCCTTCAGTCCAACTGCTGATTGGCTAATCTCCAGCATAAAAATAAATAGTCAGAGAGAAGCTTTCTTCAGTAGTTTCTTACTGTTTTGAGAAGCATCTCTTAGGCTTCAGTCAGCTAAGAATGTTGCTTCTGGCAGGTAAGTTTCCAATGAGGAGCCCCATATACTGCAAAATTATTACTATTTTAAGAAAAATAGCAATTTGTCTATTTTTTTTTTAATTAAAAGTGGTGTTTCTCTTTTATGAAACCCAGTATTTTTCATATTGAAAGTTTCCTGTCAGAGATAGCTATCTCTGACTTAGTGTTTATTACGGTATTAGGGCTAATTTTATGAAAAACTGTCTACTCCTTATGTAAATTTTGAATTTCATGAGGCAGAAAAGTTTATGAAAGAACAGGCAGGAAATAGTGTCAATGTAATGCTTATTCTCAGTTCATGACAACTTACCTGCCAATTTGATTATGTTACTGTATGTGCGAACGTTTGAACTGTACTGATAGAAATTTCTGATGTTCTTACTAATCAGTGCTGCAGTAGCCAAAGCTATATGGATTATATCATACGAAGGATATAACAGCTGGCCAACTTCAAAGCTTCAGGACACCTTCCATGCACTCAAACTGTCTGGCAGTTTAAGCTAAGCTGACTAAAAAGACAAGTTTGGGTGCTAAGCCCTTCAGAGCTTTATTGCAGCTGAAGAGTATGCTTCTCTGAGACTTTTCAAGGATCAACAAAAAAAGCTTGTGCTGTTCCCTTGCTGAAAAAAAATCCATTTTATAATACTTTTCCCTTCAGGAAATTTATTTTTAATGTTTGGAGTCTGTGTTTTAACATACTGTTATGTACTTTTAAGCAGGGGTACCCTTTTTTTTCTTGTCAGTTTAAAAGTTGTTTAAAGTAACTGAAAAACATTTATGTTATGTAGTCCCATCTTGCCTACATTCTTACCCGTGGGTTCAGAGCCGAATATCGGCTCTGACTCGGACGATTTTTACTAGCTCAAAGTCTCTCACTGGCTGGGCTAAGAGGGTATCCCATGGTGCACTACTCCATATCCCCAGATCTTGTTTGCTGCTTATGTAGCTCGGACGGGGTCTCGCTTGGCTGTGGGCTAAGTACCTTCTTTTTTGCTATTTCTCTTTGAGAAAGTTGTTAGTTCAGACCCACAAGCTGTTTTAATAGCTATTCTTGTTGCTGATCTCTAAATTTGTGTGTGATTTCAGTGCCTGAGTGTGATAGTTGTTTTGGTATCCCTAACTGTTCCAGCGGGCTAGGCCCGTTTTAGTTAGAGGACCTAGTCCTCCCCTCTGTTGTTGGATAAACCTTTGGTCATTGTGTTTTTTCCTGTGTAATCCTTAGAAGAACCACTTCAGTTAGAGGTTCTTAGTGTGTATCTAGTACTGTTTTTCTGGTGTGTCTATATTGTGTGTGAACCGTTTCAGTTAGAGGTTCTCAGAGTGTGCTTAGTACGGTTTTTCTGGTGTTATAAATTGTGTGGTTTTTCCCGCCCTTTTTGTAAGTTGCATCTACGTGTTTCACTAGCATTAATTATAAAATGTCCAAGGATCAGAAGGAGCATAAGCCTTCTGGCTTTAAGAAATGTTCCAAATGTGGATATAAAATGTCCATCACGGATGGACACACTGTGTGTGTCTACTGCCTCAGAGCCATCCATTTACAGGAGTCGTGTAGCTTTTGCCACGCGTTCAGTCCTAGGGTGCTCCAGGAGAGAAAAAATAAATTGATATTAAAGGGACTTCTGAAACCGTCATTTGAGGAAGCTATAGATTCGGCTTCTAGTACTCAGTCAAAATCTAAAGCTTCCAAGTCTAAGAAAAGGTCTTCAGCTCCATCTGCCACTTCGGAGCCTCCGGAGAAGATTATTGTTTTGGACTCTACCTCCTCGGCTCCACTGTCCTCGGGGCCGCAGGAGGTATCAGTGTTAACTGAATTGGCATTGGCTCCTATTATTCTTGAACCCATTCGGAGCCGGTCGCCCAGTGTGAGGCATGGTTCACCAGACAAGAGATCCCAATCTCCATCGCTCTCCTCCAAATCCTCCAGGCTTTCTGATTTGGATGTTGATAGGGTAGTGCAGAGGCTCCTGCAGTCGCCGGTGTTGGCCAAATTGTTCTCTGCTCCGACCCACTCGGCTCCGGAGCCAGTTCCTATGACCGTTTAGATGATTCCTCCTCCGAGCACTTCCTTGTCATCAGAGCTAGTATGCTCTGCTCAGAGTGATGTTCCCACGCCAGCTCCGATACTCCCTTTGGGTCTATTGGTGCCGACATTGGCTCCGACCATGTCGCTTCCATCCACAGGGGTCGAGACTCGGGTCTCTTCGGTCAAGCCTGAGGGGGATACTTCGGGACAGCTGTCGGTTCTGAGTCTTCCACTCGGTGCATCGGCTTGGGGGACCCCGGTCCCGGTCGTGGCCTTGAAGGCCAGTCGGTCCTCAGACTCTGGGGGACCTGCCTTTGAGGCCATGCAGAGCGCGCTGGCAAGATCGTCAGCTACATCACCCAGGTCGGTCATTCCGTCCCCCACCACCCCGGCGAGAGCCTCTGATGCTCACCTATCCATGGACAGTAGAACGCCAGGCCCTAAGGACACTCCCATGAGTGGTCCCCAACTTTCTGAGGATCTCCCAGAGTCCATGCCTGAGGAGCCTTCTAGAAAGAAATTGTGCAAGAGGAAGCACATAGACTCCCAGGATGAGTCTCTCACCTCCAATACTGACCTCGAGGAATCGGAAGGGTCCCCCAAGTCTTCCTCTGATGATGTTCCCTTCTCCGATATCCTGGAGATACTGAAACAAAGAGGAGGCTGGCCTTCCAAAACTCCTTCTGAGGAGGAGTCAGTATTCCTTAAGGCTTTTGGCACTCAACCTTCCGCCTCCTGGGTGTGTCTCCACCCTTCGACGAACTTCTTGACCTCATTTGTCGAAGAGTGTGGGAAAACCCTGATTCTGTGGAGCCCGTGCCCAGGTGTCTCAATAAATTCCTGTCCGCACCCCAGGGAAAAGAGTTTCTGTCAAAAGGAGTCCTGGTAGATGCCATGGTGGTGGTGGCAGCCACCCAGAAGGAAGTTACAGAGTCTTCCTCAGTGGTCCATCCTCCTAACAAGGAGTCTAGGACCATGGACCGGTATGGGAAGCGTACCCTATCTTCAGCAACCTTCACCTTACGGTCGCTGAATTATTTGTCTCACTTCACTCGTCTCCAGAGAGATCTCCTCAAAGATTTGGGAGATACTCTTGCAGGTAACATAGCTGAGGTGGTGGCTCAGATGGTTAACGCACAGGTTTCTACCCTCAACTCCATCGCTAACTCGTCCATGCGACTCATCTAGTATGCGGCCGAGGGAGCGAGTAGGGCAGCGAGCTCAGGGGTCGCCCTTAAAAGGCAAGCCTGGCTGCGCCTCTGTCACTTCGTGGAGGCCTTCAGGTCTTCCTTCACTGACGCCCCATTTGATGGTTCCTCCTTGTTTGGGACCAAAGTGAAAGACACCCTCACCAGGTGCGAGCAAGAGGGAAAGACCCTGTCTGCTGTAGGGGTCCATTTTTCCCTTCCTTTTAGGCCTTATCCCAAGGCCCAGCGGGGGGGGTGTGTGGTTCAAGAAATGACAAGAGGTTTTGTCCTGCCGCACAAGGTGAACCCCCCTCCAGAGGCAGGGGAGGGGGGTTACTCAGGGAGACATCACCCCAGAGGCAGAGGGGGCCCCCGCAATTCCTGAGACCGCGACTCCTTCCGTGGCTCTCCATACTCTCATTCCTGAGGATGTGCCCGGCTGTGCTTATCTGGAGCCAGTCTGGGGTCGAATCTCCTTATATCTGGAATCCTAGGAGAGCATCACCCAGGACCGATGGGTATTAAGGATAATTTCCGAAGGTTACCTCATCCCATTCTCTTCAGTACCCCCGCCAATAAGAAAAATCCCAGACGTTCCACCCAGTCAAAGGGATCAAGCAGCCTCAGAGGTCTCTCAGCTGCTAGAAAAAGGGGCTATCCAACCAGTCCCCTCAGACCAAATCGGATTAGGGACTTACTCAAGATTCTTTTTGGTGCTGAAAAGAACAGGGGACCTGAGACCCATACTAGATCTCAGTCAACTCAACAATTATGTACACAAGTCCAAGTTCCATATGGTCACACTACAGTCGATTCTCCCATTGTTGGGAGAGGAAGTATGGATGTGCTCCATCGATCTCAAGGTTGCTTATTACCATGTCAAAATGGACAAAGCATCCAGGAGTCACCTATGCTTCCAGCTGGGAGCCAGTCACTTCCAGTTTCGAGCCCTGCCCTTTGGTTTCACCACAGCCCCCATGGTGTTCACCAAATGTATGTCAGTGGTGACGGCTCACTTGAGACGTCATGAATTCCAGGTGTTTCCATACCTGGAAGACTGGCTCCTTACTGCCCCCACCAGGCATCAACTAGTTCAGGCCAGGGACGCTACCATCAGTCTATGTCACCAACTGGGCATAACAATAAACTGGGGAAAATCTGCCTTATTGCCCTCACAGTGTGTCACCTTTATAGGAGCAGAGTTGGACACCATTCAAATGCGAGCATTCTTACCACAATAAAGTATCACAGTATTGCAACGACAAATACATATGCTGATGCCCCTGAGGCAAGTGAAAGCAAGACTGGTTCTACAACTCCTAGGGACCATGGCGGCAACTATCATGTTGGTCCCTCTAGTGAGATTACACATGAGACTTCTTCAATGGCTCCTCTTTGTCCAATGGTCTCTCAAAAGACTCCCACTATCTCATCCCATCTTAATCACAGACAGGTGCAAGCAGGACCTCCGTTGGTGGCTGTGCACCAGCAATTTGAACGGGGGAAAGCCCTTCGTTCCTCCTGTCCCTGTTGCCATGGTGACCATGGACGCCTCCCAGATGGGGTGGGGGGCATTATCTCGGCAGGACAGTCCAAGGCACGTGGCAAGAACCCGAGATACATTTGCATATAATTGTCCTGGAGATGAGAGCAGTGCTTCTTACATTGCAGGCACTTCAGGAAGTTCTTCCTCTAGGGACTATTGTGATTCACTCAGACAACATGTCAGTAGTGTGGTATCTCAACAAGCAAGGGGAAACCCGGTCTTACCCCCTATGCAGAGAGGCTATGCGAGTGTGGCATTGAGCAATAGCTTCCCAACGATTTCTGGTGGCAATGCACATTCCGGGGAAGTCCAATGTAATGGCAGACAGGCTAAGCGGAGCAATAATTATGCCTTACGAGTGGTCCCTGAATCGCCTGGTTGCAAAGCGAATCTTCAGCAGATGGGGTCAGCCTTGCTGCGACCTTTTTGCCAGCCCTCTCAATGCGAAATGCAACAACTACTTCACGCTGATCCCCTCACAGGGGGAATCACCCAGGGACACTCTGGTTCACGATTGGCCCTCCGGTCTGCTTTATGCTTTCTCTCTGTTTCCCCTTCTCTCGAGGGTGATTCAGAAAGCACAATCCTTGGGAAGCAGAATGATTCTGATTGCCCCACACTGGCCATGTCAAGTATGGTTTCCCTTTCTTCAACCATACGTTGTGGACACTCCTTGGATTCTGGACCCTCTACCAGATTTACTGACACACATGTCGGGACAGTCCACCCCTCTCTGAGGACACTCCGGTTGACAGCCTGGCTACTCCACTTTCATCGCTAGTCAGATGTCATAATTTTTCACCAGAAGTGGTCTATATATTATCGTCCTCCCATAAGCCATCCACTAGAAAGATTTACTCTAGCAAATGGAAAAGGTTCTCCATCTGGGCTCATACTAGAGGTATTGATCCTTACACAACTCCAATAGATTCAGTTCTGGAGTTCTTGTCTATGCTGTTCTATCAGGGGTCCGCATCAGTCACCATCAAAGTTCAGCTGGCGGTGATATCTAATTTCCACTTAGCGAATGAACCTAGTCTTATGGCACACAGACTATGCAAAGCATTCCTTAAAGGTACCCTGTTGCTTCGTCCCCCGGTGTCCGAACCTGTCATGCCCTGGGATCTCAATTTTGTTCTTCAAGCCCTTACTCTACCACCTTTTGAACCTGCAGCTACCTGTGAATTAAAATTCTTAACATGGAAAACAGCATTCTTATCAACAGTCACTTCAGCAAGGCGGGTCTTGGAAATTCAAGCCCTCTCCATCAAACCCCCATATTTGATCTTCCACAAAGATAGGGTCTCTCTTAGACCAAACCCATCGTTCCTTACTAAAGTGGCTTCCGTGTCTAACATGAATCAGTCCATTGAGCTGCCGGTGTTCTTCCTTCTTTCTAACAAGGCAGAATTTAGATTTCACCAATTGGATGTACATAGACAGTTACGCTTCTATCTACACCAGACAAAAGATATCCGGAAGTCTGACCAACTCTGTCTCCTTTTCGGAAAACCGATTGGGTTCTCCGGTATCCAAGGTTACGCTGTCTAGATGGATAGCCAGTTGTATCTCTTTCATCTATCAGGCAGGAGGTAAAAATTTGCCATTTCCAGTCAAGGCACATTCTACGTGGGCTGTTTCCACATCCACAGCTTATCAAGCTAGATTGTCAATGGATGATATATGTGCTGCAGCTACTTGGGCTTCTCCTCACACCTTTGTTTCTCATTACAAATTGGATGTGGTCTCCAGGGGGCAGATCTTCCTTTGGCTCCACAGTTCTCAGGAGTATTTTCCTATGAGCCACCCAGGATGTAGGTGCTAGTGACGCTGTCCCACAGGTAAGAATGTAGGCGAGATAGGACAACATAACATCAAGAAGTTATGTACTCACCATAATGTTCAATGTATGTAGTCCATCTCGCCTCACATTCTTACTTACCCTCCCACCTTCCCCCTGCCTGGAGGACTTGGAGGATAGGTTGTCACCTGCAGAGTCCCTTTGAATAGTGATTGTTTATATAGATATGAGGTGTGTATGAAGTACATATGTTGTTTCGCAGCAAACTAGATCTGGGGATATGGAGCAGTGCACCATGGGATACCCTCTTAGCCCAGCCAATGAGAGACTTTGAGCTAGTAAAAATCAGCCGAGTCGGAGCCGATATTCGGCTCCGAACCCACGGGTAAGAATGTGAGGCGAGATGGGCTACATACATCGAACATTATGGTGAGTACATAACTTCTTGTTTTCTGTTAATAAATTTTGTTTATTGTAATTTGTGGGGCTGGCAAAATATTTTAGTGTTTTTTAAATTGTGTTTGTCTTTGAAAAAGTGTCTCTTAAAGATTTGCTTTTTATTGGCATTTGCTGCTTTCTTTCCATGGGAAAGCAGCAACATTTTTGGCTTGACCATGGAACAATCTGCTGGTCCTTTGTTCAGTCCTTCTTCCAGACAAAAAAGAAAAGGTGTCCAGCTCCAGTTATAGCTCATTCCAGGCTACAGGATAATCACATTTTCCATATTTAAATGATCTGCTTGTCCTTGCAATCTTTTTTTTTCAATGGACTCTACCTCCTCGGCTCCACTGTCCTCGGGGCCGCAGGAGGTATCAGTGTTAACTGAATTGGCATTGGCTCCTATTATTCTTGAACCCATTCGGAGCCGGTCGCCCAGTGTGAGGCATGGTTCACCAGACAAGCGATCCCAATCTCCATCGCTCTCCTCCAAATCCTCCAGGCTTTCTGATTTGGATGTTGATAGGGTAGTGCAGAGGCTCCTGCAGTCGCCGGTGTTGGCCAAATTGTTCTCTGCTCCGACCCACTCGGCTCCGGAGCCATTTCCCATGACCGTTTCGATGATTCCTCCTCCGAGCACTTCTTTGTCGTCAGAGCCGGTATGCTCCACTCCGAGTGATGTTCCTGCACCGGCTCCGATACCCCCTTTGGGTCTATTGGTGCTGACATCGGCTCCGACCATGTCGGTTCCATCCACAGGGTTCGAGACTCGGGTCTCTTCGGTCGGGCCCGAGGGGGATACTTCGGGATAGCTGTCGGTTCCGAGTCTTCCACTCGGTGCATCGGCTCTGGGGACCCCGATCCCGGTCGTGGCCTTGGAGGCCAGTCAGTCCTCAGACTCGGTGGGACCTGCCTTCAAGGCCATGCAGAGCGCGCTGGCAAATTCATCAGCTACATCACCCGGGTCGGTCATTCCATCCCCCACCACCCCGGCGAGAGCCTCTGACACTCACCTATCCATGGACAGTAGAATGCCAAGCCCTAAGGACACCCCCATGAGTGGTCCCCAACTTTCTGAGGGTCTCCCAGAGTCCGTGCCTGAAGAGCCTCCTAGAGAGAAATTGTGCAAGAGGAAGCACATAGACTCCCAGGATGAGTCTCTCACCTCCAATACTGACCTCGAGGAATCGGAAGGTCCTTCAACTCTTCCTCTGATGATGTTTCCTTCTCTGATATCCTGGAGATACTGAAACAAAGAGGAGGCTGGCCTTCCAAAATTTCTTCCGAGGAGGAGTCAGTATTCCTTAAGGCTTTTGGCGCTCAACTTTCTGCCTCCTGGGTGTCTCCACCCTTCGACGAACTTCTTGACCTCATTTGTTGAAGAGTGTGGGAAAACCCTGATTCTGTGGAGCCCGTGCCCAGGTGTCCCAACAAATTCCTGTCCGCACCCCAGGGAAAAGAGTTTCTGTCAAGAGTCCTGGTAGATGCCATGGTGGTGGCGGTAGCCACCCAGAAGGAAGTTGCAGAGTCTTTCTCAGCGGTCCATCCTCCTAACAAGGAGTCTAGGACTATGGACCGGTATGGGAAGCGTACCCTATCTTCAGCAACCTTCACCTTACGGTCGCTGAATTATTTGTCTCACTTCACTCGGCTCCAGAGAGATCTCCTCAAAGATTTGGGAGATACTCTTGCAGGTAACATAGCTGAGGTGGTGGCTCAGACAGTTAACGCACAGGTTTCTACCCTCAACTCCATCGCTAACTCGTCCATGCGACTCATCTAGTATGCGGCTGAGAGAGCGAGTAGGGCAGCGAGTTCAGGGGTCGCCCTTAGAAGGCAAGCCTGGCTACACCTGTGTCACTTTGCGGAGTCCTTCAAGTCTTCCTTCACTGACGCCCCATTTGACGTTTCCTCCTTGTTTGGGACCAAAGTGAAAGACCAGGTGCGAGCAAGAGGGAATGACCCTGTCTGCTGTAGGGGTCCATTTTTCCCTTCCTTCTAGGCCTTATCCCAAGGCCCAGTGGGGGGGGGGTGTGGTTCAAGAAATCACAGAGGTTTTTTCCTGCCGCACAAGGTGAACCCCCCTCCAGAGGCAGGGGAGGGGGGGTTACTCAGGGAGACGTCGCCCCAGAGGCAGAGGGGGCCCCCGCAATTCCGGAGACCGCGACTCCTTCCGTGGCTCTCCATACTCTCATTCCTGAGGGTGTGCCCGGCTGCGCTTATCCAAAGCCAGTCGGGGGTCGAATCTCCTTATATCCGGAAGCCTGGGAGAGCATCACCTAGGACCGATAGGTAATTTCCGGAGGATACCTTATCCCATTCTCTTCAGTACCCCCCGCCAACAAGAAAAATCCCAGACGTTCCATCCAGTCAAAGAGATCAAGCAGCCTCAGAGGTCTCTCAGCTGCTAGAAAAAGGGGCCATCCAACCAGTCACCTCATACCAAATCGGACTAGGGACTTAAGATTCTTTTTGGTGCCGAAAAGAACAGGGGACTTGAGACCCATACTAGATCTCAGTCAACTCAACAATTATGTACACAAGTCCAAGTTCCGTATGGTCACACTACAATCGATTCTCCCATTGTTGGGAGAGGAAGTATGGGTTCATAGGGTCATAGGTTCATACTAGGCTATCTGCCCTAGGGCATTTATAAGCCTAGCCAGAGTGTGTTTGGCTTTCGCCACCCATTTTAAATTAATTTTGCTATGCCCTTTTTCGAGGTTAGTATACTATGCCTCTGTCTAACAGTGACACAGAAGTGATACCCGGGGTAAACCTACAATCTCTCATCCACTCATCAAGATTCCTCTTGAAGAGAGTCAATGAGGGACTCTGCCTAACCTGGACTGGGATTTTATTCCAGAGTGAAGGGAGCCTCTGGGTTATGAATCTGTCCTCCAGCATGTCCTATTTATTTCAGTACTGAGGTTCAAGTCTCTCGGTAGCGTGGCTCGATGGGATTTGGATTTTCTGAGGTGCAGCATGTCCATTAATTCGGGTTGGACATGGCTTTATCGTCAGGCACAGATCGCCTCTGAGCAGGCAGTATGCCACTGAGTAGAGCTGGGTTTCTTTAACCGGGCAGCATATGGCATCTGTTTGAGCCCTATGATCCTCTTGGTGATGTACTTTTGGGGTCTTTCCAGTTGCTGCAGGTGTCTGGTAAGGTACATCCGAAAGGGCATTGTACTCAATTATAGGCCTGATGAGGGATGAGTAAAGAGGCACGATGACCTCCCTGATCTAGATGTGAATCCCTTCATGATTAGGTGGGCTATATAAAATGTTTTTCTAACCACTTGACCACGTGGTTGTCAAATGAGAGATTGCTATCAACTTGGGTCCCCAGGTCCTAATTACTTCTTCTGTACTTAATGGATTACCACCTATGTGGTAATTTGTGGGCACTTTGTTTTGCCAAAGGGATGACTATACACTTTTTGGCGTTTAGCTTGAGGCCATGGCTGTGGCACCAGTTGTCTGTTTCTATGAGGCCCTTTTGGAGGATGCTTGTGTCGGCTGGAGAGTCGATTATGGCGCCCAGTTTGCAGTCATCTGCGAACTTGGTCAGCCAGAGTCCTTCCGTGTTGGCCTGTACCTCCGAGAAATATATACAGAACAAGAGAGGTCCCAGGACTGAGCCTTGTTGGACGCCACTTGTAACTGGTTTAGAGTCTGACATGGCTCCAGCATTTCTAACCATGTGGGTTCTGTCCTTGAGCCAGTTTGCAACCCATCTAGTGACATAGGGGTTTATATTTAAGCTGGTGAGCTTATCTATAATGCCCGAGTGGGGTATTGTATCGAAGGCTTTTGCGAGGTCCAGGTAGGCTGTGTGGATCACCTTCCCCTCGTCAATGGCCTTGGTGACTGTTTCAAAGAAATCAACCAGGTTTAAGAGGCAGGATCTGCCCTTAACAAAGCCAAACTGGGTAGGATCCAGTGTCTGTAGGTCCCCAATATCTTTATTTATGAGGTCCATGATGATCCTTTCCATAGCATTGCAGACCAAGCTAGTCAGGCTTATGGGGCAATAGTTTCCAGGATCCGTTGATGCACCACCTTTGTGGAGAGGGACCACTGTTGCTGTACGCTACTCTTTGGGTACATATCCTGTAGTAAGGCTGAGATTGAACAGTAGTTTTATGTTTGGGTTTAGCTCTTCTTGGAGTTCATGTAGGACGCAGCCCGGGACACCGTCTGGTCCCATTGATGCTGTGTTTTTTGCTTTGGAGAGGGCAGCTCTTTCCTGAGCATCTGAGATGTCAGGGGGGTAGCATTCTGCTGGGATAAATATTTGCCCTTTTGGTGGAGAGGTTTGCGCTGAACCTGACGGCTAGGATGTTGGCAATGTCTGTGGGTTCGGTGTATGTTTGTCATTTTGGACTAATTCTGAGCATATCTGGGAATTCCCACCCAGGTTCCTAACATAACTAAAGAAAGCCTTGTGATTATCCTTGGTGTCCTGTGCAATTTTTCTCTTGAAGCTGGCCTTAGACGATTTTATGAGTGCCCGTAGTTTTTTGCTAATACTGATCAGAGATGCCTTCCCTTTTTGGGATTTTGCTCTATCATGTAGTAGCTTCCTCCTTCTATTGTATAGTTTGTTTATGGCTGGGGTCCACCAGACAGGACGTCTGCCTTTGGAGGATTGGGTCTTGGTTTTATTTGGGATTGCATGATCCATGCATTCCTGAAGGTGTTCATAGAATGCGTTTATAAAGGATTCTGAAGTCTGGGCCGTATTTTCCACAGGCCCAGGGGCTTTGAAGGATTCCACCTCGGTTTTGAGGAGTGTGAAATTTGCTTTAGAGAAGTTTTTCACTGTGGTTTTCAGGGCAGGGGGTGGAGTCGGGATGTGAATATCCAGTGAGATTAGTTTATGGTCTGATACACTTCTGGTCTGGAGCATAGAGTCCCCATGTTGGTGATGATCAGGTCCAGTATGTTTTCCCCTCTTGTGGGAGTGGTAACACGTTGTTCCTTAGCATTTGAGTTTATAAATTCTAGGAACCTTTGGGCTAGGGTGTTGGAGCTAGAGTAATGCTCCCAGTCTATGTTTGGGTAGTTGAAGTTGCCCAATATAATGGTGTTTGGAGAGACCTTCATATTTTCTAGTGTTCTCAGGAAGGCCGAGTGGGGTTCCTGGGTTTGGGAGGGTGGTCTGTAGCAAGCTATAAACTGGAAGGCAGTTTTACCCACTGTTAGTTGCACATGGATAGTCTCTGATGCTTCGTGCTGTGCCACCAACCTGGAGGTGTGGGTATCTTTGACGAATATTGATACTCCCCCTCCTTTTGTGGTATGGTCCAAGTTTTGGGGCCGAAAAACATGTGCTCCATCTATCTCAAAGATGCTTATTACCATGTCAAAATGGACAAAGCATCCAGGAGTCACCTACACTTCCAGCTGGGAGCCAGTCACTTCCAGTTTCGAGCCCTGCCCTTTGGTCTCACCACAGCCCCCATGGTGTTCACCAAATTTATGTCAGTGGTGATGGCTCACTTGAGATGTCATGGATTCCAGGTGTTTCCGTACCTGGATGACTGGCTCCTTACCGCCCCCACCAGGCATCAACTAGTTCAGGCCAGGGACGCTACCATCAGTCTATGTCACCAACTGGGCATAACAATAAACTGGGGAAAATCTGCCTTATTGCCCTCACAGCGTGTCACCTTTATAGGAGCAGAGTTGGACACCATTCAAATGAGAGCATTCTTACCACAAGAAAGGATCACAGTATTGCAACGACAAATACATATGCTGATGCCCCTGAGACAAGCGAAGGCAAGACTGGTTCTACAACTCCTAGGGACCATGGCGGCAACTATCATGTTGGTCCCTCTAGTGAGATTACACATGAGACTTCTTCAATGGCTCCTCTTTGTCCAGTGGTCTCTCCAAAGACTTCCACTATCTCATCCCATCTTAATCACAGACAGGTGCAAGCAGGACCTCCGTTGGTGGCTGTGCGCCAACAATTTGAATGGGGGAAAGCCCTTCGTTCCTCCCGTCCCTGTTGCCACGGTGACCACGGATGCCTCCCAGATGGGGTGGGGGTGGGGTGGGGGCATTATCTCGGCAGGACAGTCCAAGGCACGTGGCAAGAACATGAGATACATTTGTATATAAATGTCCTGGAGATGAGAGCAGTGCTTCTTGCGTTGCAGGCACTTCAGGAAGTTCTTCCTCTAGGGATTATTGCGATTCACTCAGACAACATGTCAGTAGTGTGGTATCTCAACAAGCAAGGGGGAACCCAGTCTTACCCCCTGTGCAGAGAAGCTATGCGAGTGTGGCATTGGGCAATAGCTTCCCAATGGTTTCTGGTGGCAATGCACATTCTGGGGAAGTCCATTGTAATAGCAGACAGGGTAAGCAGAGCAATACTTATGCCTTACGAGTGGTCCCTGAATTGCCTGGTTGCAGAGCGAATCTTCAGCAGATGGGGTCAGCCTTGCTGCGACCTTTTTGCCAGCCCTCTCAATGCGAAATGCAACAACTACTTCACGCTGATCCCCTCACAGGGGGAATCACCCAGGAACGCTCTGGTTCACGATTGGCCCTCCAGTCTGCTTTATGCTTTCCCTCCATTTCCCCTTCTCTCGAGGGTGATTCAGAAAGCGCAATCCTTGGGAAGCAGAATGATTCTGATTGCCCCACACTGGCCTTGTCAAGTATGGTTCCCCTTTCTTCAACCATACGTTGTGGACACTCCTTGGATTCTGGCCCCTCTACCAGATTTACTGACACACATGTCGGGACAGTTCCACCCCTCTCTGAGGACACTCCGGTTGACAGCCTGGCTACTCCACTTCCATCGCTAGTCAGACGTCATAATTTTTCACCAGAAGTGGTCTATATATTATCGTCCTCCCATAAGCCATCCACTAGAAAGATTTACTCTAGCAAATGGAAAAGGTTCTCCATCTGGGCTCATACTAGAGGTATTGATCCTTACACAGCTCCAATAGATTCAGTTCTGGAGTTCTTGTCTATGCTGTTCTATCAGGGGTCCGCATCAGCCACCATCAAAGTTCAGCTGGCGGCGATATCTAATTTCCACGTAGCGAATGAACCTAGTCTTATGGCACATAGACTATGCAAAGCATTCCTTAAAGGTATCCTGTTGCTTCGTCCCCCAGTGTCCGAACCCGTCATGCCCTGGGATCTCAATTTTGTTCTTCAAACCCTTAATTTGAACCTGCAGCTACCTGTGAATTAAAATTCTTAACATGGAAAACAGCATTTTTAATAGCAATCACTTCAGCACGGCGGGTCAAACCCCCATATTTGATCTTCCACAAAGATAAGGTCTCTCTTAGACCAAACCCATCGTTCCTTCCTAAAGTGGCTTCCATGTCTAACATGAATCAGTCCATTGAGCTGCCGGTGTTCCACTTCTCTAACAAGGCAGAATTTAGATTTCACCAATTGGATGTACATAGACAGTTACGCTTCTATCTACACCGGACAAAAGATATCCGGAAGTCTGACCAACTCTTTGTCTCCTTTTTGGAAAACCGATTGGGTTCTCCTGTATCCAAGGTTACGCTGTCTAGATGGATAGCCAGTTGTATCTCTTTCATCTATCAGGCAGGAGGTAAAAATTTGCCATTTCCAGTCAAGGCACATTCTACACGGGCTGTTCCCACATCCACAGCCTATCAAGCTAGATTGTCAAAGGATGATATATGTGCTGCAGCTACTTGGGCTTTTCCTCACACTTTTGTTTCTCATTATAAATTGGACGTGGTCTCCAGGGGCAGATCTTCCTTTAGCTCCACAGTTCTCAGGTGTATTTTCCTATGAGCCACCCAGGATGTAGGTGCTAGGGACGCTGTCCCACAGGTAAGAATGTAGGCGAGATAGGACTACATAACATCAAGAAGTTATGTACTCACCATAACGTTCGATGTATGTAGTCCATCTTGCCTCACATTCTTACTTACCCTCCCACCTTCCCCCTGCCTGAAGGACTTGGAGGATAGGTTGTCACCTGCAGAGTCCCTTTGAATAGTGATTGTTTATATGGATGTGAGGTGTGTATGAAGTACATATGTTGTTTCGCAGCAAACTAGATCTGGGGATATGGAGCAGTGCACCATGGGATACCCTCTTAGCCCAGCGAATGAGAGACTTTGAGCTAGTAAAAATCGGCCGAGTCGGAGCCGATATTGGCTCGAATCACGGTAAGAATGTGAGGCGAGATGGGCTACATACATCGAACGTTATGGTGAGTACATAACTTCTTGTTTTCTGTTAATAAATTTTGTTTATTGTAATTTGTGGGGCTGGCAAAATATTTTAGTGTTTTTTAAATTGTGTTTGTCTTTGAAAAAGTGTCTCTTAAAGATTTGCTTTTTATTGGCATTTGCTGCTTTTTTTCCATGGGAAAGCAGCAACATTTTTGGCTTGACCATGGAACAATCTGCTGGTCCTTTGTTCAGTCCTTCTTCCAGACAAAAAAAAGAAAAAGTGTCCAGCTCCAGTTATAGCTCATTGCAGGCTAAAGGATATTCACATTTTCCATATTTAAATGACCTGCTTGTCCTTGCAGTCTTTTTCAAAGTGTCAGCAGTCTCTCTTTTGGGTGAGAGATCTCTTACTCAAGCTGCAATTTCAAGAGAAAATTCAAAAGTCTTTCCTGATGCCTTCTCACAGGGTTGTGTCTCTAGGATGTCAAACTTGACACGAATCCAAACAAATTTCAGGCTGAAGAGATATTCACTATTAAAATCACAATAACTTTTATTCACAAAACAAACAGCAAAGCTTTTAGGTGTAGCCCTTCCACGGTGCAGTTTAAGTAGCTCATAAATGATACTTCATTTAAATAAACATTGAGGTCTTATGACACAACCCTCCAATCATAAAGGCAAGATAATTAAATATATGACCTAATCATCTGATTAAAAGCAATACAATTAAATGTATTCATATACATAATATATATAATATATATAGTATGTGTGTGTGTGTGTGTGTGTGTGAATAAAATGCATATTATACAGTAAATTATAATCATTTATGTAAAAAAAATTCTAAAAAACTTTACAATTATTATTCTGTTTGCTTTTTCATTAAAATTGGTTTCAAACTTAGAGTTGTATTTACACCTGGATATTTATCAGCTTCTAATCATAAAATCCAACAGTATTTTCTAATTTCCAAAGTATGATTTAAATTTCCTCCTCTTATATTCTTAGTAACAATATCAATTACTCTAAACTTAAAATTATGTCCAAAACCATGTTCAGATATATGGACAGCTAGAGCATTCATTGAAATATTCCTTCTCTTAATGCTTCTTATTTAAATGAATAGTTAACGTTTCTTCAGCCTGAAATTTGTTTGGATTCGTGCCAGTGTTCTCACGGCTGGTTCACCATTGCTTTGGTCTTTCTTTGCTTTTTAGATGTCAAATTGACACCACAGGTCAAAGAGCTTTCCTTTCACAGGAAAAAAAACTGATCTATATCTAGATCTGTTTCAAACATTTTCCACTCAGATTTCAGCCAATGTGATGGAATACTTCAAGATTTTGGGTCTCATAGCTTTTATGATTCTCATGATACTTCTGGCAAGACTTCACAGTAGAAAGACACAGTGGTATTTGAAGTTTGTTTGTTTCTTCAGTCCCAGCAGCAACACTTCTTGTTTTTTCGGATCTCAGTGTTGGGGTTTGTTAGAAGAAAAATCACTTGCTGGAGACAACATATTTCTCTAAATCCAGGTCTTCCCTTCTCCCTCCCTATTCCAAAGCACTCAGTCACCACAGAAGCCTCGGACTTTGCTTGGGGAGCAGTGTAAGAAGGGATAAAAGTGCAAGGTGTGTGGGCCACCAAGGACAGACACAAGCACATAAGTTTAAAAGAGTGCTTGCCCTGATCAAGGCATTCAACTGTCTGAATGATTTTGGACCCCAGGACCTCTTCAAGTCATGTTAGCTTGGAATATAACTTCACAAAGTAATCTCACTCTACAGGCATCCTATATTCTGTTAGAACAAAACAGTGTGTCAGACAAGCTGAACAGGACAAGGGCATGCCCTCATTGAATGGAAACTAGATCAGGGGTCTTTCAAGATCTGATCCATCTGTGGGGAGTTCCTCAAGTAGACCTCTTTACCTCCTCTTTGAAGAGTCACATGACAAGATTCTTCTTCAGGACTCCATGCAAGAAGACCTTGAAGACAGATGTCTTCTTTTCCTTGGACAGGACACTGATATCCAGGTACTTCTGAAGACTCAGAAGGAATCCCCCAAGATCAATGTGGTGAGTCCCTGGGTCCCTATTAATTATTCAAACTTTTTAAAGTTTGAATGTCATATGGTTGACACCATATGATCGAACTTTGAAAAGTTTGAAGGTTAAAAGCAACGGCTCCGTATAGCGCAGAATGGGAAAATTTCCCTTTTCTGCACTTAAATGCAATCTCAGAGTTGGTATACTTAAGCAGGGGTGTGTGAGGGGTTCAGGGGGGCGTGCCCCCTGCTCAGTGCGTTAAGGTAATTATTTATTTATTTTTTTATTATATTTTTGAAGTTTCAAACTTTGCTCATATGTTGTCAAACATATGAGGTTCAAAGTTTTAAAACTTTGAATATATAATATAGACCGAGACCCTTCTAGCCTAGGCAACCATGGTTCTTACTTCTTCTGAAAATGGCCAGGGGCAATTGTCACAAGCTTCCTCACAAGACTGGATCTACTCACACAAGAACAAAGGTGTTTGATACATCCTGACACCAATCAGTTTTAGTTGATTGGCTGAATGATAGGGTCTTGTTTACTGAGGACATGCAGCAGGTAATGATGGAGTCAAGAAAGCCTGCTACTAGAAAATCATATATTAGCAAATGAAAAGGGTTTTCTAGCTGGTGCCAACACATACCCAGCACTCATTCAGGACTACTTATTCTCTGGTTTTACAAGATTTGTGTGAGTTACTACCATATGGCCTCTATCAAAGTTAATTTATTGGCCATTTCAGCATATCTGCCCATGGATCATCCTCTTTCAATGCATGCTTATGTTAAAATGTTTTTGAAAAGGCTTTTACATAAGAGGCCTCCAAGACAGTTGGTGGGCTGTCTTTGGGTTCTGAATCCTGTGTTAGAGAAGTTAACTCTTGCTTCATTTGAACCAGCTAACCTGGCTGACCCGAGGTTCTTAACATGGACAACAGTTTTACTGATTGCTCTGAATTCTGCAAGTAGGGTATCTGAGTTGAAACCTCTTATGTTGAGTCAACTCTACCTCATTTTCCAAAGGGACATGGTTTCTTTAAGCCAAACTATCCATATTCCTGTTTATATATGTGTAAATATATATATATATATATATATATATATATATATATATATATATGTGTGTGTGTGTGTATATATATATATATATATATATATATATATATATATATATATATATATATATAGGAACACTTTATAATCCCGAAATTCTGAAATATCGAATTTCAGAATCCCGAGATTATAAAGCCAAAAGCTGAAAACTCCGAAACCCCAGAAGCGCGAATTTCAAAATCCCGAAGCCCGGGTATGTTGAATTAGCGCTTCTGGTGTTGCGGTGTGTGAACCGATAGTTGGAGATTCAGGTAAGTATTTAAGTGTAAGGGTTTTGGTTAGGGGCTTTAGTGTGTGTCAGTGTGTTGTGTTACTGTGATGTGTGTGCGAGGGGAATGTAGCTTGTATGCTGGTGTTTTTGTGTGTTTGTCTGTGTAGTGTGACCTTGGAGTTAGTATATTTAAGTACTGGGTGTGTAGGGGGCACAGGGGTGCTTGCCCCCCTGCTTGTATGTAGTGTAGGTTTGTGTGTTTGTGTGTGGAGGAAAGGTGTTTGTATGTGTATGTGTGTGGTGTATGGTTAGTGTAGGAGTTGCGATTCTGAAATTCGCGCTTCTGGGGTTTCAGGATTTAAAGTTTCAGCTTTATGATCTTGAGATTCTGAAATTCGATATTTCAGGATTTCGGGATTATAAAGTGAACATATGTGTGTGTGTGTGTGTGTGTGTGTGTGTGTATATATATATATATATATATATATATATATATATATATATGTATATATATATATTTTTTTTTTTTTTCAGACTGACCTTTCAGCGATGTGCGATTGATTCTATTAGGGGCTCAAACCCTCTTAAAAAAATGGAACTGTACAGAAGACTTCAGATCCAATTCCTTGGATCCAAAGCTCCCAGGACTTTCTTCAGACCCTAATATCCCTTGAATCTAAATGGTACTGTCCTTGGAAAAGTTTTAAAATTAACAGCCAACTTCATCGGATCCTAGTCTTGGATCCAGATAATAGAAATTTTCACTTGTCTACCAGCTTCGGATCCGATATACTGCAGTTTCCTCCTGAAGCTAAATTCTTGAACTGAGGCTGATTGATGATTTGCTGCTGGTGGTGGTTTGAATGCACGATGTTTCTATCTGGGCTCACCCCTCCCCCCATGAAAATAGAAACAGAACAACATAGCGAACCTCGAATCCCTTCTTCGTATCCAAAGGAACAGATGAGCCTCCTTCACATTCCATCTTGCCATTGAATCTGACAGGTTGCAGTAAGGTAGCTGCCAGTTTTTCATCAGATCTCAACCTCAGATCCAATTAAATAAGCTGTACCAGGAGGAAGCAAGTTTCTTAACAACCTCCTGGCCTGAAAGTTAATCCCTACAGATCCTGTTTGGATCCGATCGTTTCGACCACTTCTTTCTTTCTTTGTATCCTAAGTCTAGGATCCAGCACATATTAGGTTACCACAGGTATGTAGCTATCCTTAGATCCAGTAACATTTGGATCCAAAACTACCAGACCAGGGTAGCTTCTTCAGATCCAAAGCACCCTTTCGGATCCGCCGTCTTCATATCTTTCAGAAATTTCATGAGAAAGCAAAACCTTTCATTTTCCTCCATTGTCATAGGATCTGAGATATTCAGATCCTAGGACTTCTTCTGGATCCATAACATTTCTCAGATCTGACAGGTTTGGTTGATTTAGAATTTCTGGCCAATTACCATTCTTCAGAGGATGAGGTTTCAGATATGACCTTCTACAAAAAAGAAGAAAAGATTGCAAAGGTTTTTTCTTTCAATCCGCTAGTCTTTTTCTATCCAAGGAACCTAAGCCTAGAATACAATGACTAACCAGTCCCCCTGAGGGAGCTTGGATATTTCCTGGTTCGATGCCTTTGAATCTGCAACTGCTGAGATGTTGCTTGTTTCTCCAGATCTGAGACATTCATTGGATCTGACTGTGGTGGTGTCTTCTGTATTGAATTTGTAAAAGTAGCTTCTTCAGTGCAGCACAGTTCTTCCTTTGCCTTCAGGAAACATGGTAAAAAGAGGGGGTGGGGAATTGTACCCTTTTTTGTTATAAAGGGAAGTCCTTTACTGCTGACTTTCTACATGGCTTGGATGACTTGGTGTTTTTTCCTCATGTCTGTATGGTTATGGAGAAGAATATAGATCCAGTCGTTATCTTTTTGCCTTGACCCCGCAGGTTGTTCTCTGGGATTGGGTATTTTCTGGCTCAGAGCACGGATTAACCTTTGAGACTTGCACCAGATTATGAATGCTGTCATCTGCATTAGTTCGTTGTGGTCCATTGGCCATTGTGGTGCACTTGGACCTGAAGGCGTTGTATTCGGTTGGTCACCACTTTTACTTGAGTCATCCCATCCACAAAGGGGCCTCCACCCAGGAGTGCATCTCTCTCTCTTTCTCTCTGTCTCTCTCTGGTGCTAGGTTTCTAGCTCTAACACTGTTCTCTAGTCCTAAGAATCTTGGCTTGTCACAACAGAAAGTTTTTTCCCCTAGTGGGTCATTCTCTCTTCCATCTCTCTATTGGCAAAGATTTGCTCCACATTGTAGGGGCCTCTATCTTCAATACATTTTTATCCAAGGGGCTTCCCCCTCGGAGAATTATCAGTATGAGTGTACATTCCTTCTCATCCATTGGGCTTCTCACAGATGAAAAGAGGGACTCTCCAAAATTACTGATGTGATGTTGTCCCATCTCACTTTCATTCTTAGCTGGTTGGGTTCGAAAATGATCCTCTGTTCTGTCTTGACCTGTACAAAAGCTCGAGATCTTCCACTAGCTCATGGCTAAAACCATATCCCATCATGCACTAGGAGAGTTCCCCAGATCTCGTTTGCCACTAAACAAGATCGGGTGCTTCTTACTGGCTCTGGCTGAGTAGAATTTTTATCTATACATTTCTTTGAAATTAATAGCTTTTCAAACCTTTTTATTGTAGTAAATCTTTATATTGTAGTTTGTGTGTGCTTCCATTTTCTCTGTGAGTTGTAGTTGCTGTTTGGCCGTCGTTTCTCACAAGGCCTTTCTCCCCTATCCCGGGTTAGTTTATTTCTAAAAAGCCCTTTTTAGTTAGAGGGTGTTTCCTACCTCTTTTCACTAAATTCTTCCTTGAAGAATTCTTCCTGTCCACCTGGTGAATCTGGGCATACTGGGGCAATGCGGCAACTGCCTCATGTACACAGACATTCCTCTCCTCCTGCCACCCAACACTACAACCTGCGAGAGATGCACTTACATAGCCAAACTGGAAGCAAAGCTCTCTCCGGCCAAGACTGTGCTAGACAGTCAAGAGGAGAAGGTTAACACCTGCATTACACCTCAAGCAACTCATAGCCCTTCAAAACCCACACCATCAACACCCACACATAGCAACAATAAACCCACATATGCGGAGGCCCTTAACATTAACCTGCCCATGTAACAAGGACCTCCGAAGCCGAAACGCAAACAAACACCAGACACTACCAAAGTGACACATAGCTCACAACACCAGTGTGCCACCCAACAACAGCCCCTAAGGCAAGACAATGTACCCAACACTTTAGTCATAGGTGACTCTATAGTCAGGCACACTGATGTCCCACTCACCAGGCTGAACAAGGAGAAAATTACAGTCAGCTGCCTGTCGGGTGCCAAGATCCGCCACATAACGCATGCACTCAAGTCCCTCCACAACATGTACAAATACAACTCTGTCATTGTCCATGCTGGAGTCAATGACTTGAGACGTACCTCCTTGGACTACATGAAAAGAGACATGGAAGAGCTTTTGGATCATGTGACCCAGGTAGGTATGACCCTAGCCCTGAGTAGCATCCTGCCTTCGCCCAGAATGTCACCACAGTATAAGGACAAAATGATTGACTTCAACAGTTGGCTAAGCTTCTGGTGTCATTCAGAGGGGATCCAGTATTTGTCTGCCTGGGATGACATGATCGACAAACCACAATGCTTTGCCAGAAATGGTCTGCACCTGTCACCCCTGGGATTCAGGTTACTGGCTAAAGCTCTTGCCACCCCTATAGTGCCTTTTTTAGGCAATGTTCAAAGGATAAAACCACCACCATAACAGATACAAGCATGCAAAATCTGAAGGTAATGCTACTCAATGCTAGACGTCTAAACCTCAAAATGCACTCTCTCGAGGCACTCCTAAAAATGGAGAACATCGATATCTGTGCAGTAACTGAGACCTGGTTCAAGGCTCCAGAGAGCACACCTGCAATACCAGGCTACAATTCTTACCACACTTTTCGGCCACAAGACCAAGACCGAAACACTAAAGATGTAGGAGTGTCCATATTCACCAAGGATATTCACACCTCCAGGCTAGTTGCCCAACACAATGCATCTGAAATTCTCCAAGTGCAACTAACACACTAGGTAAGACTGCAATCCAAATTGTAGCTTGCTACAGATCCCCCACCATGCCCCAAGATTCTCACTACACCTTTCTAAACATACTGGAAAATATAAAGATACAACCGAACACCCTAATACTGGGTGATTTCAAATACCCTGCCATTAATTGGGAAAACTACTCTGGTACCAACTCCTTTTCTCAACGGTTCTTAGAACTCATAAATTCCAACGCCCTGGATCAACTAATCCATTGTCCCACCAGGGGCTCCAATATCCTAGACCTGGTCATTACCAACAAGGGAGATAGATGCTCCACACCAGTGGTCACCCCCTCATAAGCAAATCACCCTTGACATCCACATCCCACCCCACCCCCCCCCAGTAAGGAAACCTCCTTAAAAAACTTCTCCAAAGCCAACTTCATGCTACTGAAGTCAGAAGTGACAAACTTCACAACACCCACGCAGACAAGATCTGGAAGTTCGACTGCAGAATCCTACACTAAGGCACTGTATGAGCACATCCACTTGTGCATGAATCGTGCCATCCCAAATAGAACCAAGATGCTCTTCTCCAAAAAAAGGAAGCCAATCTGGTGGTCCCCTGCTATAAACAAACTATACAACAGAAGGAAGAAACTGTTGCAGAAAAGAAGAAAATTCCAGGATGCAAAAAACTCCCTCACCAGCCTCAGTAAGAAGCTGAGATCCCTCATAAAATCCTCAAAAGCTAGTTACAAAAATAAAATTGCCAAAGATTCCAAGAACAACCACAAGGCATTCTATAGTTATGTCAAGAATCTAAATGGCAATGCTCAGGTCTGCTCTGAGGTACAACAGAATGGCATTAAATATACTGATCCCAAAGATATTGCCAGTATCCTGGCAGATCGATTTAGTGCCAACTTCACCCCCCTCTCACCCCCTAAAGGGCCCATCTCAATACCAAAAGATTGCCAAATTCCAATAATCACGGCCACACAGGTAGAAACCGCACTCTCCAAAGCTAAGAATACAGCATCCATGGGACCAGATGACATCCCAGGCTGTGTACTACATGAACTACAAAATGAACTGGCACCTCACCTAAGTGTCATGTTTAATCATAGCCTCACCTCAGGCTTTGTGCCCACTGAGTGGCGCACAGCTACAGGTATCCCGCTCCACAAGGGAGGATCCGCCTTGGATCCCGGGAACTACCATCCCATCAGTCTGACAAGCCTGATCTGCAAAGGCATGGCATGCATTATCATGGAACTTATAAACAAAGACATTGGTAACCTTCGAACACTGGACCCCACCCAGTTTAGATTTGTGAAGGGCCGATCTTGTCTCTTGAATCTAATTGACTTCTTCGAATCAGTCTCCAGAGCTGTGGACGAGGGTAAGGTGGTCCACACAGCCTATCTGGACCTCGCCAAGGCCTTCAACACCATCCCCCACTCTGGAATCATAGATAAACTTACTAAGCTGGGCATAAATCCCTACGTCACTTGATGGGTTGCCAACTGGCTTATTGACAGAACCCAGACTGTAAAAGTAGCTGACTCCAAATCCAACTCCAGACAAGTGACAAGTGGAGTACTGCAGGATTCAGTCCTGGGACCACGCTTGTTTGGCATCTACTTCTCCGAAGTATAGGCCAACACTAAGGGACTCTGGCTAACAAAGTTCGCAGATGACTGCAAACTGGGAGCCATTACTGAATCCCCAAATGATGTGGATATTCTACAAAAGGGCCTTACAGAAACAGATGCCTGGTGCCAGAGCCATGAGCTCAAGCGTAATGCCAAGAAATGTATAGTTATCCCCTTTGGAAAAAAACATGTACCCATGAATTAACACATTGGTGGCAGGACACTAAACATCGAAAGTGTGAAGAGAGACCTAGGGACACAGGTGGACAGTAGTCTCACTTTCGATAACCACATCACCACAACAGTCAGGAAAACCTTCTATGTGGCACACCTCATCACTAAGGGCTTTTCATCCAGAAAAAAGGAGGTCATTGTCCCACTGTACTCATCCCTCAATAGACCCATTATAGAGTATAATGCCCCATTTGGTATGTACCTCACAAGACATCTGCAACAGCTGGAAAGGCCACAGAAATACCTCACTAAAAGAATCACAGGCCTAAAGCAGATGCCATATGCTGACCGTCTAGAAAAACACCAGCTATACTCTGTGGCATATTGTCTACTCGGGGGGGATCTCTGCTTAACATACAAGGCCATTTCAAACCCTGAGCTGTTGGACATGCTCCACTTAAAGAAATCCCAATCCCTCAGAGCCACACGCTCCAGGGATCTAAATAGTGTCATCACAATGAACAAAACATATTGGAGGGATAGGTTCCTGACCCAGAGACTCCCCATACTCTGGAATAGACTGCCTATACATGTCAAGCAGAGTGCCTCATTGGCCCTCTTCAAAAGGAACCTTGATGATTGGATGGGAGATAGGAAATTCACCTCAGGGATCATGTCAGTCGCCCTGCTAGACAGGGGTCCAGAGAAGTAAATATTGTGGGAAGAAATATCCAGGGAATTGTTATGGCTAGGCTTGCATAGGCCCTAGGGCTAATAGCGTAGTACCAACCTATGAACCTATGACTATATAGGCAGATTCATTTTTATTAGAGAACTAACTTAGCCCATTTAAATTAGAGGGCTTTTTTCCTTTCCCTTTCCTCCTGAATTAGTTAAGGTTAGCTTGTTTAACTTAGAGAGCGCCTTGCCCGATTGAGTTAGAGGGCCCCTTTTTTTCTTCTTTCCTGAAGTGTGTTTTGCTGTGGTTGTTTTTGTTAAAAAAAAGTATTACTAGTGTGTATGTATGTATGCATACATACATACATACATATATATATATATATATATATATATATATATATATATATATATATATATATATGTGTGTGTGTGTGTATATACACATTTACGTATTTTTTTTCAGTACTTGTTACCTGCTGTTTCTGCTGTTGTTGACTAGTGTAATGTCTTCCAAAGTTCCTAAAGAACCTAAACCTTCTGGGTTCAAAAACTGTGTTAAACGTAATCAGAAAATGTCTCTGACAGACAGACACACTATTTGTGTGTACTGTCTTGGACCAGTTCACCTGCAAGAGTCCTGTGCTATATGTCATTCTTTTTGCCACAGAGTACTGCTGGAAAGAAAGAACAAGCTTATTCTGAGAGTCTTACTAAAGACCCCTTTTTCAGAAGCAATTGAAGAAGGTCAGGGTCCTTCAAAGTCAGGCCAGTCCCCCTCTACAAGGTCTGAAAAATCAGGGAAAAGGTCCTCATCCTCCAGTACCTATTCAGAACCATCCAAAAAATGATTGAAAGTCTCATCCTCGGAACCGAAGGCTGTTGGGCCCAAGAATCAATCCACATCAGTTCCAACTGTTTTAGTGCCATTAGAATTTCATTTACAGAGCCGGTCCCCAGAATTGGAACCAGTATCTCCAACCTTAAGGTCTCCACTGCCGCAGTCCTCTAGATCTCCTGCTCCATACTCTTGATCTTCCAGTAGCCTGTCCAATGATGATGTGGATTACAAGGTGCAGACATTACTATGGACACCAGCCCTCACCAAACTGTTGTCGGACCTGACCCAGAGGGCTTTGGAACCGACCAATCCTGCCATTCCACCATCGATCCCTCCTCCAATCCGATCTCGAACATCGGAGCCAGAATGTCCAGAACTGATAGTAGTGGAACCAAGACCTACTACAGGATCTTCAGGGCCGACTGTTGTTCCAACATCCATGGTTCCATCCGAAATCAAGGAGTTTAGGAGCCGACACTCTCCAGTCAGGTCAGCGGAGGAGTGTTGGGTCGGACAGTTGTCGGATCCAAACTTGCCTCTCTGGGCATCGGCTCGGGTGAGCTCAGCTCCTACCTCAGCCTTGGGACCAACCCCTTTGGTTCTGTGGATTCCCTCTGGCTCTTTGGAGCCGGGGGTTTCCTCGGATCAGGAGCAGGGGGCTTTTGAGGTGATGAGGAGAGTACTGCCTCCACAGACAGGTCCACTCTCAGGTTGGGACATTCTTCCCCCAAATGCCTGCCTCAGCATCACTGCATCCACAAAGATGCAGAGACCCTAGGCCTCAGGATGCCTCATTGGGTGACCCCGTCTCCTCCGAAAACCTCTACAGAATACCGTTCTGAAGAGGTCCCTCGGAGAGGCTATGCAAGAGGAAGCATTTAGACTCCCAGGGAGGAGTCTATCACATCAGATACAGATCTTGATGATTCATAAGGGTCCCCACGGTTGCCCTCTGAGGATGTCTCCTTCATGGACCTCATGAAAATACTTAAGCAGGGCAGCAGCTGGAAGTCCATCAACCCTTCTTAGTAGGAGTCTCTATTCCTGAAGGCTTTTGGGTTTCACCCTTTTGCCACTTGGGTTTCTCTGCTTTGGACAAACTGATGGACTTAGTTTGTCGAAAGGCAAGGGAGTCTCCAGATTCAGTGGAACCTGTTCCTCAGAGGCCAAACAAAATTATAACAGCTCCAACAGATAAAAATGTCCTCACTAAAGGAGTCCCTGTAGATGCTATGGTGGTAGCAACAGCCACCAAAAAGATACTCCCTGAGACGTCCTCTTCTGTCCATCCTCCAATCAGAGAGTCTCATACAATGGACAGATATAGAAAGTGCATTTTTTCTTTAGCGACTTTTTTACTCAGATCGCTGAATTACCTGACTCTTTTTGCTAGACTTCAAAGAGATTTCCTGAAAGAGCTTGGGGATGCTTTCCAAGGTTCAGCAGCTGAAGCAGTATTGGAGAAGGTTTCCTCTCAGCTCTCCACCTTAAATTCAGTGGTCAAATCCTCCATGAGGCTCATTTCTTATGTAGCGGATGGAGTGAGTAAGGCAGCAGGTTCAGGAATTTCCCTAAGGAGGCATTCCTGGATGTGCTTGTGTGACTTTGTGGAGCCCTTTAAATCTTCATTTGTGAACACCCCCTTTGATGGCTCGTCCTTGTTTGGGCCAAAAGTCAAAGACACACTAATCAGGTGTGAACAAGAAGGAAAGACTCTCTCTGCCATAGGAGTCCGTTTTTCTCTTCCTACCAGACCTTATCCAAAGGGTCAGAAGGGAGGAAAAATGTGGTTTCAGTAATCCCAGAGAGCTTTCCAGGACACATGTGGTGATTCTTCCCCCAGGGGCAGAGAGGGAAGTACTAATGGAAGACACTGACCATGTGGCAGAGGGGGTCTGCAAAACCAGGGTGACAGGGAAGCTGTCCTTCCTGAAAGGAGGCCTGCCTGTCCATCTCTGAAGGCAGATGGGGGCCACTTATCCTTGTACCAAAAAGCTTGGCTAAAAATAACAAAAGACAAGTGGGTGCAAGGCATCATATCTAGAGGTTACTCCATACCCTTTTCTTTCCCCATTCCAAACACACAAAAAACATCCCAGACATTCCACACAGTCAAAGGTAACAGGCAACCCTAGAAATTCAAAAGTTGCTAGACAAAAGAGCCATCCAAACAGTCCCCGCAGACCAAATAGGATGCAGAACTTACTCAAGTTTCATTTTAGTTCCAAAGAAAACAGGGGACTGGAGACCTATCTTGGATCTCAGCAATGTGAACAAATCAGTCAGAAAGTCAAAGTTCTGGATGGTAATAATGAAGTCAGCACTCCCTTTTCTGGGACAAGAAGATTGGATGTGCTCTCTAGACCTCCAAGATGTGTACTACCATATAAAAATGGACAGCTGGTCCAAGTGTCATTTGCGCTTTTGGCTGGGAGCCAGTCATTACCAGTTCTGACCTCTGCCCTTTGGCCTCACTACAGCCCCCAGTGTGTTCACCAAGTGTATGGCAGTAGTAGTGGCTCAATGGAGATGCCTACGATTCCAAGTGTTTCCTTACCTAGACGACTGGCTCCTGACTGCCACCACTGAACATCTACTATCGAAAGCGAGAGACACCACCTTGCATCTCTGCTGTTACCTAGGAATCACAATAAACTATGAAAAATCTGCCTTTTTGCCATCTCAGCATATCATTTTTATAGGAGCAGATCTAGATACAACAAGAATTATGGTAAAAACTTTCCTTCGAAAGGGTTCAAGTTCTAAGGAGTCAAGTCCTAAATCTACTTTCCAAGAGAAGAGTACAGGCAAAAACAGTCCTGAAAATCTTGGGACCATGGCAGCAGTGATAACCATGATTCCATTAGCACGTCTGCATATGAGGATTCTGCAGTGGCTAATATTCACTCAGTTGTCCATGCAGGAACTTCCCATGTCTCACCAGATTTTGATAATAGAATCTTGCAAAAAAAGACCTTCGTTAGTGGCTTTACTCCACTCAGGTAACGCTAGTTTGTTCCTTTGTACTCCACCAACCATTAGCCACAGTGACCATGGATGCTTCCTGGGGGGGGGCATTATCTAGGAAAGACAGTCCAAGGCACTTGGCATGATCACGAGGCCCATTTGCACATCAGTGTCCTAGAAATGAGAACAGTGCTTCTGGCGTTGCAAGCATTCCAGGACTGTCGTCTGCTGGGAACTATTGCAATACAGACAGACAGCATGTCAGTGGTATGGTACATAAAAAGGAGGAACCAGATCCCAACCCCCTTTGTTGAGAGGCCCTGAGAGTATGGCAGTGAGTGACCTCCTCCCAATGCTTTCTGTTAGCAATGCACATTCCAGGGAAATCCAACGTGATAGCAGACAGTCTCTGCAGAGTGATTCTGATGCCTTACGAGTGGTCTCTAAAGAAGTAGCAGAAAAGATTTTCTGCAATTGGGGCCAGCCTTGCTGTGACCTTTTTGCCACAACCATGAATGCCAAATGCAGCAACTACTTTGCGCTTATCCCCCCTCTGGGGGAGTCACCAAGGGACGCACTTGTATATGATTGGCCCTCCAGTCTCCTCTATGTCTTTCCTCCCTTTCCATTGATACCCAAAGTTCTTCAGAAAGCCAGTTCCTTGGGAAGGAATTTAATACTCGTAGCCCCATATTGGCCTCATCAAATCTGGTTCCCCTTCCTTTGGCTTCATCTCCAGGAGGAGCTGTGGATTCTGGACCCAGTTCCAGACCTCCTGACTTATGCATCAGGGACCCTCCACTCCTCCCTTCAAACCCTCAAATCGATAGCTTGGCTGCTCCAATTCCAAACATAGCCAGGCTCCCTAACCTTTCTCCATCAGTAAAACATATACTGATTTCGTCCCATAAAGCTTCAACAAGAAAAATATATATATAAGTAAATGGAAAAGATTTCCTTCAAGGGCCTTGAGTAATCAAATTGATCCCTTCTCTGCCCCAATGGCTTACATTCTTGAATTCTTAGCTAAACTATTTAATGAAGGCAAAGCTGCAGCAACTATTTGAGTTCAGTTAGCAGCAATATCTCATTTCCATCTAGGTGAATCGGGCCCCAATGTCATGTCCCACAGACTTTGCAGGGCGTTTCTTAAAGGTACTCTTTTTATTAAGACCATCCATTAAAACATCTCCAGCACCATGGGACCTGAGTTTTTTTTTATCCTGTTTGATTCTTCCCCCATTCGTACCTGCATCATCCTGCAATCTAAAGTATTTGACTTGGAGGACAATTCTTTTGATAGCGATTACTTCTGCAAGAGCTGCAAGCACTGTCAACAAGCCCCCCTACATGGATTTCCACAAAGACAGGGTATCCCTATGAGCAAACCCATCCTTTCTACCCAAAGTATGCTCAGAATCTAACTTGAAACACTCTGTAGAGCTACCATTTTTCCCCAACTATGACAGAGAGGCAGAATACATGCAACACCAACTGGATGTGCATAGACAGCTATGTTTCTACTTACATAGGACAAAGGACTTCAGAAAAGCTGACTAATTATTTGTATTCTTTTCAGACTCAAGGAGAGGTACTCCTGTGTCTAAAGTCACACTTTCCAAATGGCTATCAGATTGTATTACCTTTACTTACCAATCTCGAAACAAGGAACTTTCCCAAAAAGTGAAAGGTCATTCTACAAGGGCCATTGCAACCACCTCAGCCTTTCTCGTGAGACTACCAATTGATACTATTTGTGCTGCAGCGACGTGGGCAAGGACTTGTACCTTTATCACTCATTACAAAGTGAATTTGGCCTGCAGGAACAGAGCGTCCTTTGGGTCCACTGTTTTGAAGAATATTCTCCCTTGAGCCACCCAAGAAAAATGGTGCTAGGGACACAGTCCCAACCAGCTAAGAATGAAGGCGAGATAGGACAACATCACATAAAGAAGTTATGTACTCGCCATAACGTTCCATGTGTGTTGTCCATCTCGCCTTCATTCTTACATCCCACCCTCCTTCCCCCAGCCTTTTGCTCCTAGAAGAGATTCAATTGGCTATTGCTTCGGAAACAATAAAATATGCCTAGCCAATGCATTATTTACATTTCCTTTGTCAATAGCATACAAATGCTCATATATTCTATTCTTGAGGGGCCTTTCAGTTTTGCCCACGTAAACAACGGGGCACTTAGAACATGAGCCCAAATAAACCACCCACTTAGTGTTACAATTAAATTTATCATTAATTTGATGTTTAATACCATTAATTGTAAAAATTTTTTGTTTCCGAAGCATGAATTTAAATTTTTGGTTATCGAAGAAATTCCTGATAACATCAGGGGGAGGACCAATGGAATTGAAACTTGAGGAAAAGGAACTTATTTGGCAGTTGAAATGAAATGCCTTGGTCCCGCCAGGATTAAATGATGTAGCTTCTATTAAGAGTGTTGTAAAATTAAAGGCTTTACTTAGAGTTATATATTTTTTATATATATTTGTTTTTGTAATGCAATTTGAATGTGTTTTATGTACAATGTGGATTACCTTTTAGTGAAAGTGTCTTGGCACTTTAAACTGAGGCTTGGTGTTTCACTAAGGAAATGATGTCATGACAAATTATTATATTTAAGGGCAGTTATTTCTTTTGTAAAATTGTCTGAAGAAGTTTACTTATTTTAGTAAACGTAAGCGCTTACTATATTTCTTCTGTGCTTCCCGTGTGGTTTTTCTTCCATTTGTTTCATTTTTTGGCAGTGTTGATTTTTTATAGAGTTTATTTGTTTCTTTTTCATGGAAGTTTGTGCCACACCTGGATCGCAAGCAATTTTTAATTCTATGGATCTATTGCCTAGCACTATGGACTATTCGCCTAACAATGAATCTGGTGCTCTGGGTAAATTAACAGCTCTGATCAAATTACTCTCACAACCTGTGGACTGTTTAGCCAGTCAGGTTGTGACTGCCTTGCCTCGAGGACCCGGAAGTTCCGTTAATCCAACTTCGAACTGTTTGTCTAATTCATCGGCTCCTAGGACTTCAGCGTCTGCCCTTGGATCGCAGGATTTGCCTTCAGGAGCTTCTAGCTCATCCTCCTTGCCTTGTTCAGGAGTCCGGACGTCCATTTTTAATGGAACAAATGAGTGTTTACTTACTAATGCTGAGTCTGGGAGTGCAGTGAGTACGCCATCTGTTAATCCATCTTTAGATAACTGATTCAAAGAGCCAGTCTGTTTTGTAAATGGTTCCTTGCAATCTGACACTACCAGGAACTTTGATGGTGGTGAAAACACCTTAATTAGCAATTTAAAAGTTTTTGACATTAAGCTTTTTAAATTCAAAAAAAAATTGTAAATTGAGGTGCAATATTTGTCTGAGTGTGTGAAAAGACAGCAAGTCCCCAAGGGACTCCGGCAATGGCGTTTCCCTACCAGTCTAATTTTAAACTCATCCTTTCACAAAGAACTTTTGAGTTTATTTGACCAGCAGGGCGTTGAATTTATGGAAGTTTTAATTAAAGACTATTGTAAACAGATTGAAATCTTGAAAAGTGAACTGGCGGAACTAGATACTAGTATTCGACAGGACAATGAGTTCCTACATTATAAATTTGATTTTTTATGTATATTCTCGAGTATTGAAAATGCTTTGGTTAAAATTAAAGAGAATAAAGTAAAGAAACTTAATAGGGACTCTTTGACCTATGAGAAGGGTTCAGCATACCCTTCACCTCCTTCTAATGTGATTGTTAATGTGAATGCAGGGCCTAATAGGGACCAAGATGTACTTGGAAGTAACCTTTCAATAGGAGTTGACAACAATGGTATTCAGGTTAATGATAGTATTGAAGGATCCCCAATCAGGAGGAGTGAGAGACTTGCTAATAAACATGTGAATAGTAATGTTAAAAACCATGACACCAACAATGTCAATGAATCAAACCAAAATCAGGGTTTTCAGGGACGCAAAAAAACAAATACTGGGGGACAGCAGAACCTTTCTCAGTCACAACATCAGTGGAAGAAGAAATTTCAGAACAGGAGAAGGAGATAGTGCCCTTTCCCTGTCATATTGTACAGACTAGTCCAACCGATACTCAACAGGGAACAGTACAGATTTTACTTAATAGGACACAGGATTTTAAGATTTTTAATTATTGTTCCTTTACTCCTCCTCCTTCACTTATTGATGTGCTTGCTAAGGGACTTACCTTTGTTCCTGCAATTAGAAGTAACTTAGCGAGAACACTCATTGACCTGAAAACATTTACTAGGAAATTGAATTTGAATGTATTATTTGGCAACAATTCTAGTCTTACTAAAGACTTTAGGGTTGCAAGCATATTTAATCCAGCCTTGCACCCTTCTGTTTCATTGTTTGAAAAAATATGTGAAAATGATTTTAGGACACTTTTGAACACAAGGTGCCCATCCAGTACAATAGTGAATAACCTAACCCAAACTGAAAAGGAAGTGTTGAATGACTTAAGGTTTGCCAATATTCGCATTATTAAGCCTGACAAGGGGGTTGGTATTTATGGATAATGAAGATTATTATTTTAACATGAGGTTACTGTTGACTAATGAGGCCTATGTCAAGGTGTCCCTAAATGAAATTAATGGGGCTTACCAGAGAATTAAAGGTTTCATAAATGATTTGTTCATTGAGGGACTTATAGATATTGACCTTTTGAACTTTCTTGTTATTCCTTACTCAATTACACCCACCTTGTTTGGGCTACCCAAAATCCATAAGAATTTGGCTAAACCTCCCTTCCGTCCCATCATTGATGGGAGGCAATCTATCACCTATGGTTGTGCGAAATTTGTTGATTTTAAGCCTAAGGAAGCCCTGAAAAATGAAGCACAGATATGTAAAGACTTGTGGGCTTTTCTAGGCGCTATCAACAATTTCCCTTTTTCTGAGAATTTGAACTTTTTAACAATAGATGTATGTGATTTATACACTTCCATCCCACAAGATCTTGGTTGTGAATGGGTTGGGGATTTTTTGTTGGAACAGCAGGTGGATGGTAACACAATTGATTTAATTATTTATTTGTTGGAACTAGTATTGAACAATAATTATTTTTTGTTCAACAAAGAATTTTATTTACAGAAAACGGGTGTAGCCATGGGGTCTCCGTGTGGGGCCACTTTTGCTAACACAGTGATGGCACACTGGGAAAAACAGTTTCTTTTTAAGGATTCTGTTTTTCAAGAAAAGGCCGCATGGTACACCCATTATTTGGATGACATCTTCATCCTTTGGAAGGGTGATAAGAATTCTGCTCTAGCGTTTGTTGAACAAATTACCAAATTTACGAATTTCCTTGAGTTTACATGGGAATTTCAGGTTGATCTTATTACTTTCCTTGATGTTGAACTGGCTAAATGTCCTCCACTTAATGGGTTTACTTCAAAGATATTTAGGAAACCAACATATTTGAATGCATTTTACACTTCTTCAGTTGCCACCCTTTCCATCAAAAGAGAGGGGTTGTTAAGGGCCAACTTGTTTGGGCCGCAAGGATGGTAACTTTGGAGAATTAATTTATTGATGAATGCAGTGTATTGAAGGACATGTTAATTAAACGTGGGTACCCCAGTAAATTAGTGGAGGTCTTGTGGTTTATTTAAACCCATATTGAATATTAAAGAGTGTAATGGTATTACTAGTTTGGGGCACCATGGTTTAAATGGTTTAGAGATCACTTCTAAAGAACCAATGTTTAACCTCTTTATGGATAACATTGATTCCTTACAACCAGTTGGACCTTCTAATGTTGATGTAGCAAGGTTAAGTTTTATAACCACTTTCTCAATTGATGCCCCCCTATTGAAATCCATTATATTTAAAAACTGGTATTTTTTACTAGATGATCATTTGATCAACAAGCATGTAGGGAACGGTCCTTGTGTAATGTTTAGAAAAGAGAGGAACCTTAAAGCATTTTTGGACAGTAAGAACTTGAAATGTCATCCCCCACATTGTGGGATGTTCAAATGTGAAGCCTGCCGTTGGTGCAAATACATAGATGTGACCACCTTTTTTACAATTAATGGCATTAAACATCATAATGATAAATTTAATTATAATACTAAGGGGGTGGTTTATTTGGGCTCATGTTTTAAGTGCCCCGCTTTTTACGTGGGCAAAACTGAAAGGCCCCTCAAGAATAGAATATATGAGCATTTGTATGCTATTGACAAAGGAAATGTAAATAATGCATTGGCTAGGCATATTTTATTGTTTCCGAAGCATGAATTTAAATTTTTGGTTATTGAAAAAATTCCTGATAACATCAGGGGAGGACCAATGGAATTGAAACTTGAGGAAATGGAACTTATTTGGCAGTTAAAATTAAATGCCTTGGTCCCGCCAGGATAAAATTATGTAGCTTCTATTAAGAGTGTTTTAAAATTAAAGGCTTTACTTAGATAGAGTTATATATTTTTATTTTTATAATGCAGTTTGAATGTGTTTTATGTACAATGTGGATTACCTTTTAGTGAAAGTGTCTTGGCACTTTAAATTGAGGCTTGGTGTTTCACTAAGGAAATGATGTAATGACAAATTATTATATTTAAGGGCAGTTATTTCTTTTGTAAAATTGTCTGAAGAAGTTTACTTATTTTAGTAAACGAAAGCGCTTACTATATTTCTTCTGTGCTTCCCGTGTGTTTTTTCTTCCATTTGTTTCATTTTTTGGCAGTGTTGATTTTTTACAAAGTTTATTCTCAGGATCTAGAAGTGATGATTCCTATCGTACCTTGCCTATGCCTTTAGTTCCTTTGGTGGGCAGAGGCCTGCGATCAAAACAAGGGACTACCTTTCACACCACCCCCTGCCACCCAAACCCTAACAACAGACGCATCAGACTATGCATGGGGGGGCTCACCTGGCAGGGAAGTGCATTCAGGACAAATGGAACCCAAGTCAAATGCACCTGCATATCAATCAAAAAGAAATGTTAGCTGTACAGAATGCTCTGACAGCCTTCAAGGACCACATTCTTCCAAGACAACTAATGGTAAAGACGGACAACACCACTGTTACGTGGTGCATAAACAAGCAAGGGGGTTACACATTTTTACCCCCTCTGCAGACTAGCCATGGCATTATGGAACACAGCCTTGAGCTATCAAGTGCACCTACAAGCTCAATTCCTGCCAGGAAAATTAAATACACTGGCAGACGGACTAAACAGAAACCTCATGGACTTACATGAGTGGAAACTGGAACCAAGGATTTTCAACATGTTGACAAGCAAATGGGGGAGCCCAGATGTAGTCCTGTTTGCCTCTCCCCAGAACTACCAATTGGACAAATTTTGCACAAGGACTCCCCACAAACAAGACTGGAAAGTGGATGCTCTGTCCTTCAGCTGGAAAAACCTATCAGTCTATGCCTTCCCCCCTCTGCCTCTGCTCTCCAAGGTACTACTAAAAATCAAACAGGACAAACCAAGGATGATTTTGATTGCTCCAGACTGGCCATGCCAGCACTGGTACCCCCTCCTGAGTAGTGTATCACGGTTATCCCCATGGCACCTGCCTCAGACTCCTTCCCTGTTGTCTCAGCAGGAGAACCAGATTCTGCACCCTCAGCTTCTAATACTGAACCTTGCAGCCTGGCTTATTACATAATCTCTCCTTTACCATCCCTCAGTAAACCTGTGATGGATATCATTTTAGAGGCAAGGAGGCCTAGCACTAGAAAATCCTATGCTGAAAAATGGAAAAGATTCTGTGCTTGGAACCAGTCTCAAGGGATAAGCACAGCAGCGCCAAATTTACCTCAGATTTTGCAATACTTAACTGAGATGCTTCACAAGGGCCTGTCTTTTTCCTCCATTAAAATCCATGCCTCAGCCATTTCAACTCATTATAACACAGACCCCCCCCCTTCTCTCATCCACTGCTCAAGCAGTTCCTCAGAGGGGTCAAAAATCTGAGACCACCCAGGAGAGCTCCAACCCCAGCCTGAGACCTTAACTTTGTTTTGGAGAAACTCATTCTACCTCCTTTCGAGCCAGCTGCTACTGCAGACTTAAAATTTCTTTCTTGGAAAACAGCTTTCCTTTTAGCAATAACTTCAACTAGAAGGGTATCTGAATTACAGGCCCTTATGGCAGTGGAGCCTTTCATCATCTTTCATGCGGACAGGGTGTACCTCAGAACCAATCCATCTTTCATGCCCAAGGTGGTAGCCAGTGTGGCTCTTAATCAATCCATTCATTTGCCAACCTTCTTTCCCAATCCACAGAACAAAGGGGAACAGATACTGCATTCCTTAGATGTGCACAGATAACTCAGATTCTACTTGGACAGGACTAAACCTCAAAGGAAATCTGAACAACTGCTGGTAGCATTTGCTGCAGGGGCAGAGGGGAAGGCTATTTCAAAGCAAACCATTTCTAAATGGATAGGCCATTGCATTCATTTCTGCTATAAGCACCATGGAAAACCTATCCCCCAGGGGATCAGACTTTACTCCACCAGGGCTGCATCTACCTCTACAGCCTTTCTCAGAGGCATCCCTACCAGAGACATCCTAGAATCTGCTACCTGGAGTTCTGTACATACTTTCACCAAGCATTGTCATTTGCCAATTTTCTCTAAATCCAGAACTGGCTTTGCCACTGCAGTCTTGCAGGGCCTTATAGCTGGTCCTAATGCTATCTAAATTCCTCCTCCCAACCATAGCTTTGGGAATCTACCCAAACGTAATGACTGCAACAGTGAAACATGAAGAACATAGTACAGTTGTGTACACTTACCATAAATGTAGATGTTCAAGTGTATTCACTGTTGCAGTCCTGGTTACCCTCCCTCCAGCCTCCTAACTTTTTTTGGCTATACCTCTACTTTCCTTTACTATGCTTAAAAGCCTTTTTGGTGTATTTGCTTTTTTGTTGGCTGTATATCATTGTATTTTTGTATTTAATTGCTCCCCATTAGGGGGGCACCTGACATCTGGGGCAAGAAAAACTGATGTAATGGGGTCAGCTGCATGTTTTATACCCCTGGCAACCTGATGTCATGGAAGAAGGAACAGCAACAGACGCAGGACCCAAGACTTTGTTAATCAGGCCGACTGAGGGCTACCTGCAAGCAGATAACCCAAATGTAATGACTGCAACAGTGAATACACTTGACCATCTACATTTATGGTAAGTGTACACAACTGTACTGTGCCGGGATCCGCCACATAACGCACGCACTCAGGTCACTCCACAACAAGTACAAATATGACTCTGTCATTGTCCATGTTGGTGTGAATGACCTGAGATGTACCTCACTGGACTACATGAAAAGAGACATGAAAGAGCTGTCCAATCTTGTAGCCCAGTCAGGTATGACCCTAGCCCTGAGTAGCATCTTGCCATCACCCAGAATGATACCACAGTACAAGGACAAAATGATTGACTTCAACAATTGACTAAGCTACTGGTGTCATTCTAAGGTGATCCAGTATGTGTCTTCCTGGGATGACATGATCGACAGACCACGATGCTTTGCCAGAGATGGCCTGCACCTGTCGCTCTTGGGATTCCGGATACTGGCTAAGGCTCTTGCCACCCCTATAGTGCCTTTTTTAGGCAGGGTTCAAATGACAAACTCACCACCATAACAGGTACAAGCAAGCAAAATCTGATGGTAATGCTACTCAGTGCTAGAAGTCTAAACCTCAAAATGCACTCACTCGAGGCACTCCTTAAAATGGAGAACATCGACATCTGTGCAGTGACAGAGACCTGGTTTAAGGCTCCAGAGGGCACCCCTGCATTACCAGGCTATAATTCATACCACATCTTCCGGCCACCTAACCTGGATCAAAACACTAAAGGCAGAGGCGTGTCCATATTCATTAAGGATATCCACACCTCCAGGCTAGTTGCTCAGAATAATGCATCTGAGATTATCCAAGTGCAACTAACTCTGGGCAAGACCGCAATCCAAATTGTAGCTTGCTACAGATCCCCCACCATGCCCAGGATTCCCACTCCCCAATTCTTGATGCACTGGAAAATATTAGGGTACAACCTAACACCCTAATAATTGGCAATTTCAACTACACCACCATTAACTGGGAAAACTGCTCATGTACCAACTCTTTTGTGCAACATTTTCTGGAATTCATAAATTTCAATGCCTTGGATCAACTTATCCACACCCCACCAGGGGCAGCAATATCCTATGCCTGGTCATTACCAACATGGGCAATCGGTGTTCCACACCAGAGGTCATTTCCTCATTGGTCAGATCCAATCACAAGCTAATCACCCTAGACATCCACATCCCACCCCCACCCCCTATTAGGGAAACCACCGTAAAACATTTCTCCAAAGCCAACTTCATGCTTCTTAAGACAGAAGTGGCAAACTTCACATCACCCATGCAGACAGACAATAGAGGTACGACTGCTGAATCCTACACAAATGCAGTTTATAAGCACTTACACAAGTGCATGGATCGTCCAATCCCTAACAGAACCAAGATGCTATCCTCCAAAAAAAGGAAGCCACTGTTTCTAAAGACAACCACAAAGCATTCTATAGCTAACACTCAGATCTGCTCTAAGTTACAGCACAATGGCACTAAATATAGAGAACCAACTGATATTGCCAACATCCTGGCAGATATGTTCAGTGCTAACTTTACTCCCATCTCACCCCCTAAAGGGCCCATCTCTATACCAGAAGAATGCAAAGTTCCTGTAATCACGGCTGCATAGGTAAAAACCGCACTCTCCAAAGCCAAGAATACAGCATCCATGGGACCTGACAACATCCCAGGCTGCGTTCTACATGAACTACAGAATGAACTGGCACCCCACCTAAGTACCATGTTCAATCATAGCCTAACCTCAGGCTTTGTGCCCACTGATTGGCACACAGAGACCGTTATCCCACTGCACAAAGGGGGAGCCACGACGGACCCTGGGAACTACTGTCCCATTAGCCTGACGAGCCTGGTCTGCAAGGCTATGGAACGTATCATCATTGAACTTATAAACAATGACATTGGTAATCTCCAAACTCTGGACCCCACCTAGTTCGGGTTTGTAAAAGGCAGATCATGTCTCCTTAACCTGATAGACTTCTTGAAGCGGTCACCAAAGCCGTAGATGAGGGTAAGGTGGTTCATACAGCCTATCTAAATCTCACCAAGGCTTTCAACACCATCCCTCACTCTGGAATTATAGATAAACTCACTAAACTAGGTATAAATCCCTATATCACAAGATGGGTTGCCAACTGGCTCACTGACAGAACTCACACTGTAAAAGTAGACTCCAAATCCAACTTCAGACCAGTGACCAGTGGAGTACCACAGGGTTCAGTCCTGTGTCCTCTCTTATTTGGTATCTACTTCTCAGAAGTACAGGCTAACACAGAAGGTCTTTGGCTAATGAAGTTCACAGATGACTGCAAACTAGGAGCCATAATTGAAACTCCTAACGATGTGGGCATCCTACAAAAGGGCCTCACTGAGACAGATGCCTGGTGTCAAAGCCATGGCCTCAAGCTCAGTGCCAAAAAGTGCATTGTCATCCCTTTTGGTAAAAACTGTGTACCCATGAACTACCACATAGGCGGTAGTCTGCTTAACACCAAAAGTGTGATAAGAGACCTTGGGACACAGGTGGACAGTAGTCTCTCCTTTGATAATCACATCGCCACAGTAGTCAGGAAATCCTTCTACATGGCACACCTCATCACAAAAGGTTTCTCATCCAGGAAAAAAGAGGTCATTGCTCCCCTCTACTCATCACTCATTAGACCCATTATAGAGTACAATGCCCCTTTTGGTATGTACCACACAAGACATCTACAACAATTAGAAAGGCTACAGAAATACCTCACAAAGAGGATTACCGGCCTCAAACAGATGCCCTACGCAGACTGTCTCAAAAAACTCCAGTTTTACTCCGTTGCATATCGCCTACTCCGAGGTGATCTCTGCCTAACATATAAAGCTATGTCAAACCCAGAGCTGTTGGACATGCTCCACTTAAAGAAATCCCAATCCCTCTGAGCTACACGCTCTAGGGACCTAAACCTTGTTACCACAATAAACAGAACATGCTGGAGGGATAGATTCCTGTCCCAGAGAATTCCCATACTCTGGAACAAACTACCTATCTATATCAAACAAAGCTCCTCATTAGCACTCTTCAAGAAAAATCTTGATGATTGGGTGGGAGATAGGAAATTCACCCTGGGGATCACTTCTGTGTCTCTCCTCGACAGGGGCACAGGAAGATTATTTTCTTGGGTGGCGAAAGCCAGGGTATCTTTTTGGTAAGGCTTATATAGGCCCTAGGACCAATAGCCTAGTACCTACCTATGAACCTATGAATCCTTAAACAGACCAAAGCACATTAGTGTAAAAGAGATGTTGGCTGTAATACATACCTTAAAGTCTTTCCATCACTTTTGGTTCTTGGGACATCTCCAAATGATTATTGACAATACCACAGTTGTGGTATATAAACAAGCATGGAGGTACAAGGTCAGAGCCCCTCCACAGTCTTGGTGTAGTGTAGGTCCAGGACAGACCCTCATGAATAGAAACTGAACAAGGGGATCTTCCAGGAATTGATCCAGTTGTACAGAACACCTGAAATAGATCTGTTTACCTATCTTCAAAACAGACATTTTTTTTCCAGGGCTCCTTGCGAGCAAGTCTGGAAAACAGATGCAATTTCATTCCCTTGGTAGAGAATGTTCATTTATGCTTTTCCACCCTTTCCATTGATTTTCAGGGTAATTCTGAAGATTCAAAAAGATACCCCAAAAATAAATGGGGTGATCCCCTTTTGGCCTATGCAACATTGGTTCTTCCATCTTATGGAATTGTCCAAGACAGTTACCACAAGCTTCTTCACAGACTGGATCTACACACACAAGACAGGAGGAGTTTGAGACACCTCAGTAACAATCAACTTCAGCTGACTGCCTGGATGATTCAGTTTTAATGCCTTTTAGGCACTTATTTAATGAGGCTGTGCAGCTGCTAATAAATGAGGCAAGAAAGTGTGCTTCTAGAAAATCCTGTGTTGATAAGTGGAAGCAATTTTCTAGTTGGTGCTTAACCAATAACCAGGGCTTATCAGGGATTTTGTACCACTGGTACTCAACTTTTTATTTGAGTTCTTTCCTCTGGCCTCACATATTCCTCTAAAAGGGAATCTATCTTAGACTGGGCCCTAACAAACAACCCCACACTCTATCCCCATATAGACAGGCTCCCAGACAGTTTAAGCAACCATAACCTAATATACATAATATGTAGCAGAACAAGCCAGTGCAAGAGCACTACTTATAAATCCACAAGAAACACAAAAGATTTATCTCCCGAGGTCCTCAAAACCTTACTCTATAACTGTGACTGGACCCCTTTATAAACCCTCCCACTTGACCAGGAGTAGCCTACTTTAACAAAACATTTCTACAACAGATAGACAGTGTAGCTCCACTGCGTAAGGTCAAGGTTGGAGCCTCTCAAAACCCCCTGTCTCAGCAAAGAAACCAAATAAATCCTTAAGTCCAGAGACACTGCCTGGTTCTACTATCAAAGAACCAAGGACATACAAAGCCTAACTAAGTATTGAGAGTTGCGCAACCATGCAAAAAATGCATTAGGCAGGACAAAAAATCAAACTATACTACCTTGCAAACTAAATACAAACACAATCCCAAAAAATTCTGGAAAAGTTTAAACCAGTTGCTAAAACCCACCCAAACGGCTACCCTCAAACCAACCATCCATGATATTAAACTTCCTATTGAAACACAATCCAACTCCCACTTTGTGAACTCAGTTCTATCCCTAGTACCACAGGACAGTTCCAACCTCACTATCCCTCCCACCATAGACAATACTAATTTATGCTTTGCCCTCAAAACAGTGCCCATCAGCTCCATCAAACGTATGCTCACCAAGCTAAAAACCTCATCAACCGCAGCTGACCCAACTCCCTAACTACTTCTTAAAACTTACAGCAGATGCTATTGCAGTCCAAATCTCAACACTTACAAACAGACCCATTGCTGAAAACTGCGTGCCCAAACTGGAAAATATCCTATGTTACTCCATTACACAAAGAGGGGACCTCCACTGAACTTAACAACTACAGACCCATTGCAATACCTCCCCCGTGCCAAAATCTTAGAAAACTGCATTCATACCCAAGTGCTAAAACACCTAATAGATAACAATATCCTATCCCCTACTCAACGCGGTTTCAGACCAGCCCATAGCCCCACTACAGCCCTACTCAGCTTCACAGACACAATAAACCAACTCAAACATAAAGGCCTTCATGTGTCAACTCTCTTTTTGGACATGTCCAAAGCGTTCAACACAGTATCCCATCAAATCCTGTTAAATAAATTATACCACTGTAACCTATTAAAATCCACTCTAACCTGGTTCCACAGCTACTTAACTGACAGATACCAGGCTGTGAAATGGGAAAATTCTCTCTTACCTCTGTTGCCCATAACTACAGGAGTTCCACAGGGGTCTATTTTAGGACCTCTGCTTTTCACAATTTTCACAAACGACCTCCATACCTCCACACAGCATGCTTCTATCATTCAGTATGCAGATGATACTACACTAATCTGTGCTGCACAAAATACTCCCACCCACCTGCAAAACACTCAATTAGCACTCTCGGACATAGAAAACTACCTTACCAAAGCCCAGCGTATCTTCAATCCTAAGAAAACACAGCTAATGATTATAACCAGCTGTAACAAAAACATCAATAGCAGTCAGTTCACCATCTACTCTACAAACTCCACCCCCATCACACCAATGACACAGGCAAACCTATTAGGAATAACCATAGACTGCCACCTAAAATGTGGTAGTTATTTCAACTTGACCATAAAAAGGTACATGCCAAACTGGGATCTCTCTACCACATTAAACCATTCCTCGCCAACAATACAAGAGCCGTCATTGCACTCTCCCAACTTCTGCACTCTACTCTATGCAGCCCCTATTCTAACTAATCTCAATAAAACTGAACTAAGCAAAATGGAAGTCTGTTACAACAGAATTGCCCACTTTACTGCAAATTGCCCATGTAGATCCCACCACTGTACTGCTCTGCACCAGCTCCACTGGCTTGAACTGCCCAACCTACTAACTTATAATTTTATTTGTTTATTTATTTTCCATTTGTTTACTGGGTTAGTCCGACTGGACACAAGGTAACCATTTTCAGCGGAGGCCCAGGGAGAAAAGCTACAAATACATAGTAAAAAATTATAAAAAAATAATAAAAATAATAAAAAAATTATATAAACATAGCTATTTTGTACAATAAGCATAGAACATATAAAAGGAGTAAAAATCAGAGTTTTACAATTGATGCAGCATACAGTGGTTAAAATATTGAGAAAATAAACAAATATAGAATTGCTTGAAGTTTCCATAGACAAACAGGGTCATAAACTAGAAATCATAACTATAAAGGTGGCCTAAACATCTGTTCACAGTACTATGCACTAAGTGAAACTACAAAGTACACCTGTGATCTAGGCATGTTGAAAGTCAGGAACAGGTGAAATTAGTCTGGTTCTGTACAGGAACATATCTAAGTTTTGAATAGGAGATCTTTTAGTAGGGATTTGAACGTATGCTTACTATTCAGACATCTAATGTCAGGGGGTAGAGAGTTTCAGGCCTTAGCAACTGCATAGGAATAAAGAGATTGGCCTGAGCTATGTAAATAATTGGTAACAGTCAGTAGGGCGGTATAGGAAGATCTTAGTTGATGCGCAATATTATGGAAGGTGAGCAGACCAGAGAGGGCTGGTATTTTATTTGGTTGGTATGGCACTTGATGGCTCAGGAGAAGTTGATTGTATTTTAGTAGGTTAGGGAGTTCTAACCATGCTAGTTGTCTTAGATAGAGGCAGTGATGAGAACAAAACTTGCATTGGTTGCAAATTTTGAGATTTTATTGTAGCAGGTAGATAGTTTCAGAAGGTCAGATTTGTTTAGGTTAGTTAGAACTGGAGAGGCATATAGTAAGGTGGAGAGTAGATGGGTACGAGGGATAGTGATTCGGGATTCCTGTGTGAGGAAGCTTTTGCAGCGGTAGAGTGAACCTAGTTTTTAATGAACTTTGGCACTTGTTAGTGCTGTATGTTTGTCGAATTTTAGGTTTTGTTCAGTAGTTACACCTAGTAGCTTGGCTTGAGTTACTGGTGTGATAAGGGTATTGTTGAAGGATGTTATTGAGAAGGTGAGGTAGGGGTGAAAGATAATGAGTTTGGACTTAGATGGGTTTAGAATGAGTTGGGAGGAATTTAGCCATTTTTCTATAGTAGTGAAGGCTTCCTGGGTTCTCTCTTGGAGTAATTATAGAGAGAGGGCTGAGCAAATAACGGTTGTGTCATCAGCATACTGTACTATATTAGTTTGTTGGGTAGCTGAGGGGAGGTTATTGGTAAATATGGAAAATAGTAAGGGACCAAGAATGGTTGCTTGCAGAGCGCCTTGTCCCACTGGAAGTAGAGGGGAGAGAGACTTATGCCATTTAACAGCTTGTTGCCAGAGGGACAGATAATTTTTAAACCACAGTAGAGAGGTGTTATCCAGACTGATCTCAGAGAGAGTCTATAGTAATTTGCAGTGGGATACTGTGTCAAATGCCTTTGACAGGTCTAGGAAGACAACGGATACTAAGTTACCGAGATTTCTTTGTTGGTTGACATGGTCAGTAAAGGATATAAGGGCAGAGGTGGTACTATGGTTTGGCCGAAATCCATGTTGGGAAATTGCTAGCAGGTTATATTGAAGAAGATGATTCAGTAGTTGGGTGTGTACACATTTTTCTAAGATTTTTGATAGGGGGAGATAATATAGCTATGGGGTGATAATTACCAAGTTTGGTCGAGGATTCACCTTTGTGTAGGGGGACGACGTAAGAAATTTTCCAGAGAGAGGGGACAGTGTGTTCGGCTATGGATCTATTGATGAGTATGGAAATAGGATAGGCGATTGCAGAGGCGGCAATCCTGAGGTAATTAATGGGGAGTTTATCAGCAACGAGAGTGGTGGGTTTCAATTTGGCAAGGTCTTTACGAATTAGGTCAGTTGGAACTGGTTTGAAAGAGAATTGGGTGTTGGTCTTACAGTGGCAGTTTTGTATTTTGGGGGTATTTGTAGTAGTAGTGGGGGAATTGTTGAATAACATTTGGATGGAGGAGGTGAAATAGTCATTAAACTGGGTGGCAATATCATTGTCACCCTCAGTGTTAGGGTTTGGGCAGTTGATTTTGTCTGGTTGAAGAATGTGGTTGATTGCGGACCAGAAGTTTTGTGGATTGCTGTAGTGAGTTTTTTTGTAGCTGGATATAATAATTTTTTTGTCATTACGTATTTGTTTTTTTTTTTTGCTTTTTTTCTGAGCTCTAGGAAGTATTGTCGATTTGTACTTGTTTTGTTGGTACACCAGGTTGCCCAAGCTATGTCTCATTGTTTAAGTAGGGATCTTGTGTCCTTTGAGATCCAGGGGGCTGGGTTGATTTTAGTACGAATTATACATTGTGGGGCCATAAGATTAAGAATACCTAAGAAGGTAGTATTAAAGTACTCCATGGCTTCCTTTAATTGTAGAATTTTAAAAGGTGACCAATTTATTTTTAAGGTGTTGATGAATTGGTCTGGTAGGAAATATTTGGAACTATGGATAGAAAGTAGGATGGGGTTTTTTATAGGTTTTGTGTGCTGTCTTAGTATGAATGTAGGTAGGTGATCACTGAGGGAGTCTGGTAACGTACCAGATTTATTGGCAGATGAAGGCTTGTTGGTTAGCATCCAGTCTAATATGGATTCCTTTTTGGTGTATTTGTCTATACGGGTGGGGGTTTGGATAAGCTATGTGAAGTTAAATAGGTTTAAGTGGCACTCAGTTTAAATTACCATTAAATTAGCTTGATTGTTAGGTTCAAAAGGTGACAGTCAAGTTCTCCAGCACATAGTTGAGATCCCAAGGAAGAGGAGCAATAAGGAGGTCTCAGGTATAAAACTCCTTTAAGAAACTGTTTGACAGCAGAGAAGAAAGAGGAGGATCCATGGGCAGACATAATGAAATGACTGCAAGATGAACCTATATATTTATTTTTTTTATTTTAAATTTGTTAACCGGGGGTATCTGTCAGTTTAAGTGGTAATCAGCTCTGCCTTTACCACTCCTTATATTACTTCCCCAATAAGTGCCCTGCCCTCAATAACCTAGTGCAGCAGCACTCAGCCATAAGGCCTCTTCAATTATCAAACAAATTATTACTACAAGTTTCCAACAGTAATAATAGTTTTGGTGACTCACTATACAGTAATACAGTGGCAAAAAAAATGGAACAGCCTTCCCATTAGCATACAAAACACATCCTCTAATGCCTCCTTTAAAAATCTTATCAGGCAACATCTGAGACAAAGCAGACAGTGGTATGAGTGCACACCAGGCTAGAACAATCAGACAATGCACATTTACTTATGCCCATCTTACTTTACTAAATTCCCACTCTTACTCAACTATACTGACCTAATCATGTTAAATAACTGCTACAATTTAAACCAAAACATAAGCTAGTACTGTCACTATCCCAGTTACAAATGGTTTACCATGCAACTGTGTAGTGACATACATTACTTATGAAGGTTTACATACCTCTACTGAAGCTGTCTTAATTAGTACTGTGAAATAATCTAAGGTACTATGTATGTAGTGTATTGTGATTCAATCCACAACTCCATACAATAGAATTTATTTAATTATTATTATCATTAATGAATGTTCTTTGATTCCCTGCATTTGTGCTGTCTTAATACCACTGTAAATATGTAATTCCCAATTATTTATGCATTGTGATGCTGTTTAAACACCTTAATGTATCTGTAACTTGTCTTTTAATTTGGAGCTTTTCTCCCCGGGCATCTGCTGAAAAAGGGCTTTTGGCTCAGACAGACACCCCCAGTTAACAAATTTAAAATAATAAATAAATAAATATATAGGTTCATCTTGCAGTCATTTCATTATGTCTGCCCATGGATCCTCCTCTTTCTTCTCTGCTGTCAAACAGTTTCTTAAAGGAGTTTTATACCTGAGACCTCCTTATTGCTCCTCTTCCTTGGGATCTCACCTATGTGCTGGAGAACTTGACTGTCACCTTTTGAACCTGGCAATCAAGCTAATTTAATGCTCTCAATTTAGAAAACTGAACTCATAATTGCTCTGACATCTGCCAAGAAGAGTACCTGATTTGCAAGCTCTCATGGTAGGTGAACACTCCGATTTCCCCTAGAGATACGATATGTTTAATAATAAACCCTTTGTTCATGCCCATAGTAGTTTCAGAGTTTACTTTGTACCAAGTCATTAATCTCTCAGTTTTCTATCCAGAACCAAAAACAAAACAGGGTTTACACATTCTGCTTACTCTGGTCATGCATAGGCATCCTAGGTACTATTGTGACAGAACTGAGCCCTTTAGCAAGGCTGATCAGCAGTATATTTCTTGTCAAATGGAAAAAAGGGCACCCTGTGTCTAAACTGATACTTTCCAGGTAGTTGTGCTAAGCTATTGTTTTTTTTTTTTTTTGTTATTCCCACCATGGCAAAATCTATTACAGGCAGTTTCAAGGCACACTGCACTACAACCTTATCTTCTTTGTTGCTATACTGGAAAAGCAAGGACTCTAGAAGTATTCTAGAGGCAGCTACATGGTCCTCTGTACACACTGTTACAAAGCATTGTATACTGAATTCATTTTCTACGTTCAAGTCAAACTTTGCTAGGACCATTCTCCAGGTACTCCTGGATCCATATTTATCCTCCTCCCAGGATGGATAGGCTTTGGTATTCAACCCATGTAGCTCAAGGGCTACTGCAGCAGTAGGAATGTTGAACATAGTACAGCTGTGTAAGTTGCATTTACCTATAACAGTAAATGTTGGAATTCCTCACTTCTGCAGTAACCATATCCAGCATCCATCCTCATACTCGTGTATGTAGCTGTATATGAGATATAAAATAGGCTGCATTTGTTTCTACTTCATATGTTTTTATTGTCTCTGTTGGTTGGTTATTTCAGCATTGTTAGGCTCTTCTCTCATTGCATGGGCAAGAAAGTCCAGAAGAAAGCTTCATTGTGTCTGCAAGTTTCCTTCTTGGAGATTAGCCAATTATCAGTCAGAGTGAATGAATGTCGTGGTAGTGGTGGGGCGTGGGGTGGGGGTGGGTAGGGCTTTTTGAAAGTGTCCTGTTATTGTTTCCTAGGCAGGATATAGTTCACATAGCCTAAGGGCTACTGCAGCAGTGAGGAAATCAAACATCTATTTTAATGGGTAAGTGCAGCTTACGCAACTGTACTTTCTTTTCTGTATAAAATATAGTTAGGGGCTAAGACTATTAGTTTTGGTGGTTGTCACTAAAAACTTTTACTTCAAAATTTAATTTGTTAGCAAGGTTCCAATACCAACTTATCAGGGCTCTGCTACTTTTTGTCAGGCACTTTTTTGGTAGCCAGAGAGTCCTGGTTCCCTGTGGAAAAATACATTTAAATTACCATTTTTTGTGGTCTAGGGTCTAGGGCTAGTGTTTTCGGTGGCTGTCACTAAAGTTTTACCTGGAAAAGTAAATGTTTAGTCAGGATGTAAGACTGACATATCAAGGCTCCACTTACTGCTTCCATCATCCGTCTACAAGCCCATTTTCCCATTTTTGCACATGGGATTGGGGTGTCACTTCAAAAGTGACAATCATGTAGTGCCAGTGTTCACACTTCTGGGTGGCTAGCCCTTTCCAGGTTGTTCTTCCATACCACAGATGTGTATGCACACTTACTTCTATCTTTAAAAAAAAGCACAATGGCACTAAATATAGAGAACCAACTGATATTGCCAACATCCTGGCAGATATGTTCAGTGCTAACTTTACTCCCATCTCACTCCCTAAAGGGCCCATCTCTATACCAGAAGAATGCAAAGTTCCTGTAATCATGGCTGCATAGGTAAAAACCGCACTCTCCAAAGCCAAGAATACAGCATCCATGGGACCTGACAACATCCCAGGCTGCGTTCTACACGAACTACAGAATGAGCTATCATACCACCTAAGTACCATGTTCAATCATAGCGTAACCTCAGGCTTTGTGCCCACTGATTGGCACACAGAGACAGTTATCCCACTGCACAAAGGGGGAGCCACCACGGACCCTGGGAACTACTGTCCCAATAGCCTGATGAGCCTGGTCTGCAAGGCTATGGAACGTATCATCATTGAACTTATAAACAATGACATTGGTAATCTCCAAACTCTGGACCCCACCCAGTTCGGGTTTGTAAAAGGCAGATCATGTCTCCTTAACCTGATAGACTTCTTGAAGCAGTCACCAAAGCTGTAGATGAGGGTAAGGTGGTTCATACAGCCTATCTAAATCTCACCAAGGCTTTCAGCAGCATCCCCCACTCTGGAATTATAGATAAACTCACTAAACTAGGTATAAATCCTTATATCACAAGATGGGTTGCCAACTGGCTCACTGACAGAACTCACACTGTGAAAGCAGACTCCAAATCCAACTTCAGACCAGTGACCAGTAGAGTACCACAGGGTTCAGTCCTGTGTCCTCTCCTATTTGGTATCTACTTCGCAGAAGTACAGGCTAACACAGAAGGTTTTTGGCTAACGAAGTTCGCAGATGACTGCAAACTAGGAGCCATAATCAAAACTCCTAACGATGTGGGCATCCTACAAAAGGGCCTCACTGAGACAGATGCCTGGTGTCAAAGCCATGGCCTCAAGCTCAGTGCCAAAAAGTGCATTGTCATCCCTTTTGGTAAAAACTGTGTACCCATGAACTACCACATAGGCGGTAGTCTACTTAACACCAAAAGTGTGTGATAAGAGACCTTGGGACACAGGTGGACAGTAGTCTCTCCTTTGATAATCACATCGCCACAGTAGTCAGGAAATCCTTCTACATGGCACACCTCATCACAAAAGGTTTCTTACCAGGCAAAAAGAGGTAATTGCTCCCCTCTACTCATCACTCATTAGACCCATTATAGAGTACAATGCCCCTTTTGGTATGTACCACACAAGACATCTACAACAATTAGAAAGGCTGCAGAAATACCTCACAGAGGATTACCGGCCTCAAACAGATGCCCTACGCAGACTGTCTCAAAAAACTCCAGTTGTACTCCGTCGCATATCGCCTACTCAGAGGTGATCTCTGCCTAACATATAAAGCTATGTCAAACCCAGAGCTGTTGGACATGCTCCACTTAAAGAAATCCCAATCCCTCTGAGCTACACGCTCTAGGGACCTAAACCTTGTGACCACAATAAACAGAACATGCTGGAGGGATAGATTCCTGTCCCAGAGAATTCCCATACTCTGGAACAAACTACCTATCTATATCAAACAAAGCTCCTCATTAGCACTCTTCAAGAAAAATCTTGATGATTGGGTGGGAGATAGGAAATTCACCCCGGGGATCACTTCTGTGGCTCTCCTCGACAGGGGCACAGGAAAATAATTTTCTTGGGTGGCGAAAGCCAGGGTATCTTTTTGGTAAGGCTTATATAGGCCCTAGGGCCAATAGCCTAGTACCTACCTATGAACCTATGAATCCTTAAACAGACCAAAGCACATTAGTGTAAAAGAGATGTTGGCTGTAATCCATACCTTAAAGTCTTTCCATCACTTTTGGTTCTTGGGACATCTCCAAATGATTATTGACAATACCACAGTTGTGGTATATAAACGAGCATGGAGGTACAAGGTCAGAGCCCCTCCACAGTCTTGGTGTAGTGTAGGTCCAGGACAGACCCTCATGAATAGAAATTGAACAAGGGGATCTTCCAGGAATTGATCCAGTTGTACAGAACACCTGAAATAGATATGTTTACCTATCTTCAAAACAGACATTTTTTTCCAGGGCTCCTTGCGAGCAAGTCTGGAAAACAGATGCAATTTCATTCCCTTGGTAGAGAATGTTCATTTATGCTTTTCCACCCTTTCCATTGATTTTCAGGGTAATTCTGAAGATTCAAAAAGATACCCCAAAAATAAATAGGGTGATCCCCTTTTGGCCCATGCAACTTTGCTTCTTCCATCTTATGGAATTGTCCAAGACAATTACCACAAGCTTCTTCACAGACTGGATCTACACACACAAGACAGGAGGAGTTTGAGACACCTCAGTAACAATCAACTTCAGCTGACTGCCTGGATGATTCAGTTTTAATGCCTTTTAGGCACTTATTTAATGAGGCTGTGCAGCTGCTAATAAATGAGGCAAGAAAGTGTGCTTCTAGAAAATTCTGTGTTGATAAGTGGAAGCAAATCCTGTGTTGATAAGTGGAAGCAATTTTCTAGTTGGTGCTTAACCAATAACCAGGGCTTATCAGGGATTTTGTACCACTGGTACTCATATTTTTATTTGAGTTCTTTCCTCTGGCCTCACATATTCCTCTAAAAGGGAATCTATCTTAGACTGGGCCCTAACAAACAACCCCACACTGTATCCCCATATAGACAGGCTCCCAGACAGTTTAAGCAACCATAACCTAATATACATAATATGTAGCAGAACAAGCCAGTGCAAGAGCACTACTTATAAATCCACAAGAAACACAAAATATTTATCTCCCGAGGTCCTCAAAACCTTACTCTATAACTGTGACTGGACCCCTTTAAAAACCCTCCCACTTGACCAGGAGTAGCCTACTTTAACAAAACTTTTCTACAACAGATAGACAGTGTAGCTCCACTGTGTAAGGTCAAGGTTAGAGCCTCTCAAAACCCCCTGTCTCAGCAAAGAAACCAAATAAATCCTTAAGTCCAGAGACACTGCCTGGTTCTACTATCAAAGAACCAAGGACATACAAAGCCTAACTAAGTATTGAGAGTTGCGCAACCATGCAAAAAATGCATTAGGCAGGACAAAAAATCCTACTATACTACCTTGCAAACTAAATACAAACACAATCCCAAAAAATTCTGGAAAAGTTTAAACCAGTTGCTAAAACCCACCCAAACGGCTACCCCCAAACCAACCATCCATGATACTAAACTTCCTATTGAAACACAATTCAACTCCCACTTTGTGAACTCAGTTCTATCCCTAGTACCACAGGACAGTTCCAACCTCACTATCCCTCCCACCATAGACAATACTAATTTATGCTTTGCCCTCAAAACAGTGCCCATCAGCTGTATCAAACGTATGCTCACCAAGCTAAAGACCTCATCAACCGCAGCTGACCCAACTCCCTAGCTACTTCTTAAAACTTACAGCAGATGATATTGCAGTCCCAATCTCAACACTTATAAACAGATCCATTGCTGAAAACTGCGTGCCCAAACTCTGGAAAATATCCTATGTTACTCCATTACACAAAGAGGGGACCTCCACTGAACTTAACACCTACAGACCCATTGCAATACATCCACCCTGGCCAAAATCTTAGAAAAGTGCATTCATACCCAAGTGCTAAAACACTTACTAGATAACAATATCCTATCCCCTACTCAACGCGGTTTCAGACCAGCCCATAGCCCCACTACAGCCCTACTCAGCTTCACAGACACAATAAACCAACTCAGAAATAAAGGCCTTCATGTGTCAACTCTCTTTTTGGACATGTCCAAAGCGTTCAACACAGTATCCCATCAAATCCTGTTAAATAAATTATACCACTGTAACCTATTAAAATCCACTCTAACCTGGTTCCACAGCTACTTAACTGACAGATACCAGGCTGTGAAATGGGAAAATTCTCTCTCACCTCTGTTGCCCATAACTACAGGAGTTCCACAGGGGTCTATTTTAGGACCTCTGCTTTTCACAATTTTCACAAACGACCTCCATACCTCCACACAGCATGCTTCTATCATTCAGTATGCAGATGACATTACACTAATCTGTGCTGCACAAAATACTCCCACCCACCTGCAAAACACTCAATTAGCACTCTCGGACATAGAAAACTACCTTACCAAAGCCCAGCTTATCTTCAATCCTAAGAAAACACAGCTAATGATTATAACCAGCTGTAACAAAAACATCAATAGCAGTCAGTTCCCCATCTACTCTACAAACTCCACCCCCATCACACCAATGACACAGGCAAACCTATTAGGAATAACCATAGACTGCCACCTAAAATGTGGTAGTTATTTCAACTTGACCATAAAAAGGTACATGCCAAACTGGGATCTCTCTACCACATTAAACCATTCCTCGCCAACAATACAAGAGCCATCATTGCACTCTCCCAACTTCTGCACTCTACTCTATGCAGCCCCTATTCTAACTAATCTCAATAAAACTGAACTAAGCAAAATGGAAGCCTGTTACAACAGAATTGCCCACTTTACTGCAAATTGCCCATGTAGATCCCACCACTGTACTGCTCTGCACCAGCTCCACTGGCTTGAACTGCCCAACCTACTAACTTATAATTTTATTTATTTATTTATTTTCCATTTGTTTACTGGGTTAGTCCGACTGGACACAAGGTAACCATTTTCAGCGGAGGCCCAGGGAGAAAAGCTACAAATACATAGTAAAAAATTATAAAAAAATAATAAAAATAATAAAAAAAATTATATAAACATAGCTGTTTTGTACAATGAGCATAGAACATATAAAAGGAGTAAAAATCAGAGTTTTACAATTGATGCAGCATACAGTGGTTAAAATATTGAGAAAATAAACAAATATAGAATTGCTTGAAGTTTCCATAGACAAACAGGGTCATAAACTAGAAATCATAACTATAAAGGTGGCCTAAACATATGTTCACAGTACTATGCACTAAGTGAAACTACAAAGTACACCTGTGATCTAGGCATGTTGAAAGTCAGGAACAGGTGAAATTAGTCTGGTTCTGTACAGGAACATATGTAAGTTTTGAATAGGAGATCTTTTAGTAGGGATTTGAAAGTATGCTTACTCTTCAGACATCTAATGTCAGGGGGTAGAGAGTTTCAGGCCTTAGCAACTGCATAGGAATAAAGAGATTGGCCTGAGCTATGTAAGCAATTGGTAACAGTCAGTAGGGCGGTATAGGAAGATCTTAGTTGATGCGCAATATTATGGAAGGTGAGCAGACCCAGAGAGGGCTGGTATTTTATTTGGTTGGTATAGCACTTGATGGCTTAGGAGAAGTTGATTGTATTTTAGTAGGTTAGGGAGTTCTAACCATGCTAGTTGTCTTAGATAGAGGCAGTGATGAGAACAAAACTTGCATTGGTTGCAAATTTTGAGATTTTATTGTAGCAGGTAGATAGTTTTAGATGGTCAGATTTGTTTAGGTTAGTTAGAACTGGAGAGGCATATAGTAAGGTGGAGAGTAGATGGGTACGAGAGATAGTGATTTGGGATTCCTGTGTGAGGAAGCTTTTGCAGTGGTAGAGTGAACCTAGTTTTTAATGAACTTTGGCACTTGTTAGTGCTATATGTTTGTCGAATTTTAGGTTTTGTTCAGTAGTTACACCTAGTAGCTTGGCTTGAGTTACTGGTGTGATAAGGGTATTGTTGGAGGATGTTATTGAGAAGGTGAGGTAGGGGTGAAAGATAATGAGTTTGGACTTAGATGGGTTTAGAATGAGTTGGGAGGAATTTAGCCATTTTTCTATAGTAGTGAAGGCTTCCTGGGTTCTCTGTTGGAGTAATTATAGAGAGAGGGCTGAGCAAATAACGGTTGTGTCATCAGCATACTGTACTATATTAGTTTGTTGGGTAGCTGAGGGGAGGTTATTGGTAAATATGGAAAATAGTAAGGGACCAAGAATGGATGCTTGTAGAGCACCTTGTCCCACTGGGAGGAGAGGGGAGAGAGACTTATGCCATTTAACAGCTTGTTGCCAGAGGGACAGATAATTTTTAAACCACAGTAGAGAGGAGTTATCCAGACTGATCTCAGAGAGAGTCCATAGTAATTTGCAGTGGGATACTGTGTCAAATGCCTTTGACAGGTCTAGGAAGACAATGGATACTAAGTTACTGAGATTTCTTTGTTGGTTGACATGGTCAGTAAAGGATATAAGGGCAGAGGTGGTACTATGGTTTGGCCGAAATCCATGTTGGGAAATTGCTAGCAGGTTATATTGAAGAAGATGATTCAGTAGTTGGGTGTGTACACATTTTTCTAAGATTTTTGATAGGGGGAGATAATATAGCTATGGGGCGATAATTACTAAGTTCGGTCGAGGATTCACCTTTGTGTAGGGGGACGACGTAAGAAATTTTCCAGAGAGAGGGGACAGTGTGTTCAGCTATGGATCTATTGATGAGTATGGAAATAGGATAGGCGATTGCAGAGGTGGCAATCCTGAGGTAATTAATGGGGAGTTTATCAGCAGCGAGAGTGGTGGCTTTCAATTTGGCAAGGTCTTTACGAATTAGGTCAGTTGGAACTGGTTTGAAAGAGAATTGGGTGTTGGTCTTACGGTGGCAGTTTTGTATTTTGGGGGTATTTGTAGTAGTAGTGGGGGAATTGTTGAATAACATTTGGATTGAGGAGGTGAAATAGTCATTAAACTGGGTGGCAATATCATTATCACCCTCAGTGTTAGGGTTTGGGCAGTTGATTTTGCCTGGTTGAAGAATGTGGTTGATTGCGGACCAGAAGTTTTGTGGATTGCTGTAGTGAGTTTTTTTGTAGCTGGATATAATAACTTTTTTGTCATTACGTATTTGTTTTTTTTTTGCTTTTTTTCTGAGCTCTAGGAAGTATTGTCGATTTGTACTTGTTTTGTTGGTACACCAGGTTGCCCAAGCTATGTCTCATTGTTTAAGTAGGGATCTTGTGTCCTTTGAGATCCAGGGGGCTGGGTTGGTTTTAGTACGAATTATACATTGTGGGGCCATAAGATTAAGGATACCTAAGAAGGTAGTATTAAAGTACTCTATGGCTTCCTCCAATTGTAGAATTTTAAAAGGTGACCAATTTATTTTTTAAGGTGTTGATGAATTGGTCTGGTAGGAAATATTTGGAACTATGGATAGAAAGTAGGATGGGGTTTTTTATGGGTTTTGTGTGCTGTCTTAGTATGAATGTAGGTAGGTGATCACTGAAGGAGTCTGGTAATGTACCAGATTTATTGGCAGATGAAGGCTTGTTGGTTAGCATCCAGTCTAATATGGATTCCTTTTTGGTGGATTTGTCTATACGGGTGGGGGTTTGGATAAGCTGTGTGAAGTTAAATAGGTTTAAGTGGCACTCAGTTTAAATTACCATTAAATTAGCTTGATTGTTAGTTCAAAAGGTGACAGTCAAGTTCTCCAGCACATAGTTGAGATCCCAAGGAAGAGGAGCAATAAGGAGGTCTCAGGTATAAAACTCCTTTAAGAAACTGTTTGACAGCAGAGAAGAAAGAGGAGGATCCATGGGCAGACATAATGAAATGACTGCAAGATGAACCTATATATTTATTTTTTTTATTTTAAACGTGTTAACCGGGGGTGTCTGTCAGTTTAAGTGGTAATCAGCTCTGCCTTTACCACTCCTTATATTACTTCCCCAATAAGTGCCCTGCCCTCAATAACCTAGTGCAGCAGCACTCAGCCATAAGGCCTCTTCAATTATCAAACAAATTATTACTACAAGTTTCCAACAGTAATAATAGTTTTGGTGACTCACTATACAGTAATACAGTGGCAAAAAAAATGGAACAGCCTTCCCATTAGCATACAAAACACATCCTCTAATGCCTCCTTTAAAAATCTTATCAGGCAACATCTGAAACAAAGCAGGCAGTGGTATGAGTGCACACCAGGCTAGAACAATCAGACAATGCACATTTACTTATGCCCATCTTACTTTACTAAATTCCCACTCTTACTCAACTATACTGACCTAATCATGTTAAATAACTGCTGCAATTTAAACCAAAACATAAGCTAGTACTGTCACTATCCCAGTTACAAATGGTTTACCATGCAACCGTGTAGTGACATACATTACTTATGAAGGTTTACATACGTCTACTGAAGCTGTCTTAATTAGTACTGTGAAATAATCTAAGGTACTATGTATGTAGTGTGTTGTGATTCAATCCACAACTCTATACAATAGAATTTATTTAAGTATTGTTATCATTAATGAATGTTCTTTGATTCCCTGCATTTGTGCTGTCTTAATACCACTGTAAATATGTAATTCCCAATTATTTATGTATTGTGATGCTGTTTAAACACCTTAATGTATCTGTAACCTGTCTTTTAATTTGGAGCTTTTCTCCCCGGGCATCTGCTGAAAAAGGGCTTTTGGCCCAGACAGACACCCCCGGTTAACAAATTTAAAATAATAAATAAATAAATATATAGGTTCATCTTGCAGTCATTTCATTATGTCTGCCCATGGATCCTCCTCTTTCTTCTCTGCTGTTAAACAGTTTCTTAAAGGAGTTTTATACCTGAGACCTCCTTATTGCTCCTCTTCCTTGGGATCTCAACTATGTACTGGAGAACTTGACTGTCACCTTTTGAACCTGGCAATCAAGCTAATTTAATGCTCTCAACTTAGAAAACTGTACTCATAATTGCTCTGACATCTGCCAAGAAGAGTTGATACTTTCCAGGTAGTTGTGCTAAGCTATTGTTTTTTTTTTTTGTTATTCCCACCATGGCAAAATCTGTTACAGGCAGTTTCAAGGCACACTGCACTACAACCTTGTCTTCTTTGTTGATATACTGGAAAAGCAAGGACTCTAGAAGTATTCTAGAGGCAGCTACATGGTCCTCTGTACACGGTCCTCTGTACACACTGTTACAAAGCACTGTATACTGAATTCATTTTCTAGGTTCAAGTCAAACTTTGCTAGGACCATTCTCCAGGTACTCCTGGATCCATATTTATCCTCCTCCCAGGATGGATAGGCTTTGGTATTCAACCCATGTAGCTCAAGGGCTACTGCAGCAGTAGGAATGTTGAACATAGTACAGCTGTGTAAGTTGCATTTACCTATAACAGTAAATGTTGGAATTCCTCACTTCTGCAGTAACCATATCCAGCATCCATCCTCATACTCGTGTATGTAGTTGTATATGAGATATAAAATAGGCTGCATTTGTTTCTACTTCATATGTTTTTATTGTCTCTGTTGGTTGGTTATTTCAGCATTGTTAGGCTCTTCTCTCATTGCATGGGCAAGAAAGTCCAGAAGAAAGCTTCATTGTGTCTGCCAGTTTCCTTCTTGGAGATTAGCCAATTATCAGTCAGAGTGAATGAATGTGGTGGTGGGGGGGGGGGGGGTATGGCTCCTGTTATTGTTTCCTAGGCAGGATATAGTTCACATAGCCTAAGGGCTACTGCAGCAGTGAGGAAATCGAACATCTATTGTAATGAGTAAGTGCAGCTTACGCAACTGTACTTTCTTTTCTATGTAAAATATAGTTAGGGGCTAAGACTATTAGTTTTGGTGGTTGTCACTAAAAACATTTACTTCAAAATTTAATTTGTTAGCAAGGTTCCAATACCAGCTTATCAGGGCTCTGCTACTTTTTGTCAGGCACTTTTTTGGTAGCCAGAGAGTCCTGGTTCCCTGTGGAAAAATACATTTAAATTACCTTTTTTTGTGGTCTAGGATCTAGGGCTAGTGTTTTCGGTGGCTGTCACTAAAGTTTTACCTGGAAAAGTAAATGTTTAGTCAGGATGTAAGACTGACATATCAAGGCTCCACTTACTGCTTCCATCATCCGTCTACAAGCCCATTTTCCCATTTGTGCACATGGGATTGGGGTGTCACTTCAAAAGTGACAATCATGTAGTGCCAGTGTTCACACTTCCGGGTGGCTAGCCCTTCCCAGGTTGTTCTTCCATACCACAGATGTGTATGCACACTCACACCTACAGCACATTTAGAGTATCCTATCCACTTACTATACTTCATATCTTTAGAATGTGGAAGGAAACTGGAGCACCCAGAGAAAACCTACAGGAACACAGGGAGGATGTGCAGACTCCACATGGAAGGCACCCCAGCTGAGAATCAAACCAGAGAACCTCTTGCTGTGAGGCAGCAGTGCTACCCACTGTCCACTGTGCTGCCCTCCAGCTCCACTAGCTGCTTGTCAGATTCCTTTTTCAGTAGAGGGATGGACCTGGGTGTTCAGGCACCATGATTGGTCCCTGTGGTTTTATTTTTATTTCAAAGGAAACAGTTTTATGGTCCGACCTTACCATGGAGGGCATTACACTTGGAGGGGTTGCAGCTTTCTCTCATGTTACTGAAGACCAGATCTAGTATGTTTGCTCCCCAGTGGGCATATGGACTGTCTGGTCAAGGATGTTTATGTTTACAAAGTCCAGGAATCTCGGGGCCTACAAGTCTGGGGTTATGTATAATTCACAGTTTATAGGGAGGTAGTGAAAGTCAATCATTAATATGGTATTACATCCAGTAAGTTTAAATATGTGTTATGGGTTCCCTGGGTGATAGAGGGGGACCTATAGCTTGCAAGTATATGGCATGTGATTTTGCTTAAGATAATTTGGAAGTGGGAAAGCTCAAGCATGTCATACTGTTTGACCAGCCTTGAGGCATGTTTGTTTTTGATTTAAATCACAACACTTTGACCTTTTGTCCCTGTCTGTGCAGTAGCTGATCTAAATGTGTGGAAGACCTTGTAGCCCCTCACTGCTAGAGTGCTCTCTGTGGCTTTAAACCATGTGTCAGTAACTGTATAAATGTCTGCATTCTCCAATGTAAGAAGAACTTACAGGGATCACTACTTCACAGCTGACCATTTGCAGGCACTGTCTGGGTAGTAGCATTGCACCCTGCCCCCATGTGATATTCTCCCGGGTAAGACTGGAGCATAAATCAGCCTCATTTGATGTAGTTGTAAGACCAGATACCACATGAAGTTCAAAAACGCTTAAGAATTTTTCTAAGACAAATTACCTCCTACTAAGTGATGGTATAAGAAGTTTCAAAGCCCCCTCAAATGCAGATAACACGGACTCTTTTGCAGAGGTGTACACCAATGCCCTATATAACCACTTAAGCAGTTGCGCAGAATCAGCTGTACCTCAGCGGATTAAAAACAGGTCTTGCCAAAAAAATAAAAAAAACAAGCCACCCTGACAGACCCCTAGTGTAAACAGGCAATACATCAAGAGAAAGAAACTAATGTCCAAGAACAAGAGGGAACTGGCTCAGCAGAGGGAGAAATCCCACTCTAGCTTAAACAAACAAATTAGAGCTCTCCAAAGCTAATTATGAAGCAAAAATAGCCTCCCTGGCTAAGAATAATTACAAGGCATTCTTTAACTACATCCAAAATCTAAAAGGGAATACCCAGCTGTGTTTACTGCTTGTGGATGGCACAACCCATACTCATCCAGAGATAATAGTCTGCTAGCTGACAGATTTGGGTCAAACTTCACCTCCCTGTCCCTTCCAGTCATCCCCCAAAGTATACCGTCCACCATTCATCAGCCTATTATCTCAAGAGAGCAGGTCATCTTGGCACTCTGCAAGACCAAAAACACAGCATCAATGGGACCAGATAACATACCAGTTTGCCTTTTAAACAACTTATAACATGATCTTGCAGACCCATTTTGATCCCTGTTTAACCACAGCTGAGAACTGGCTATGTTCCAGAAGAATGAAGGACAGCAACAGTAATCCCTATGCACAAAGCAGGGCCATTAACCAACCTTGGGAATTATAGGTCTATAAGCTTAACTAGTCTCCTCTGCAAGGCTATGGAAAGAATCATTATGGACCTTATTAACAAGGACCTAGGTAATCTCCAAACTCTGGACCCAACCCAGTTTGTATTCATTAAAGGTAGATCATGCCTGTTAAATATGGTTGACTTCTTCGGGAAAGTCACCAAGGCCCTGGATGAGGGAAAGACGGTGCATATTGCCTATCTGGACCTAGCCAATTCATTTGACACTTCGTTATTAAAGAGAAACTCTCCCAGTTGGGAATTAACCCCTACATTACCAGATGGGTAGCCAACTGGCTCACAGACAGGACACATACTGTCAGTGTGGGTGAGTTCACCTCTAGCAAAAGACCAGTCACCAGTGGCATACTTAAGGGTTGTGTGCTGGGCCCCTTACTTTTTGGAATCTATTACTCAGAAGTCCAGGCAAACTTGGATGGCCTGTGGCTGACCTAGATTCCTGATGATTGCAAATTGGGAGCAACCATTGATTCCCGAACAATGTTAATATATTGCAGACAGAGTTAACGCAGACAAATGATTGGTGCCAAAGCCACGGATTAAAGATAAATGCAAAAAATGCATTATTTTTCCCTTTGGGAAAGCTGACATCCCTGCTAATTACATTATAGACAGAACCATCCTAAGTGTAGACCCAGTGGTACATGATCTGGGTGCTCAGCTTGACAGAAATCTGAACTTTGACAACCACTAATCCACAATAGTAAGGAAATCCTTCTATGTGGCATGTCTTAAAGGCATTGTATCAAGAGCTAAGGATGTTTTAATTCCATTATACTCTGTCTTCACCAGACCAGTAATTTAGTACAGTGCTCCCTTTTGCATGTACCTCACCAGACACCTGCAACAACTGCAAAGACCACAGAGGTTTCTCACCAATAAATTACAGGGTATACAAAACAAGTCTTATGTGAAAAGACTGAAAGAACTGTCACTGCATTCTGTCTCCTAAAGGTTGCTAAGGAGTGACCTGTGCCTGGTTTACAGGGCAGTCTCTGACCTGGCCCCAATGGAAATCCTACACATTTGTAAATCAAACTGCATGAGGGTCACTCACACCAGGGATTTTAACCTCTGACATGAACAGGTCATGCTGGAAAGATAGATGCATCTCCTAGAGACTGCAATTTCTCTGGAAGAAGCTTCCAATTCACGTGAAACAGAGCCCCTCCCTGATCCTCTTCAAATGCAACCTACATCAATGGATGGGTGACCACAGATTCAGTCCTTGGGTGATGCTCATGTCCCTCCTGGACAGAGGAAGTCAGCATTAACTACCATAGACCCTTATCTCTGCAAATGTCTCTCACCTAACCACTGACAATTGGGACACCTTGGGATAAACATGGCCAGGCTTGTAAGGGTTCTAGGGTTGTTAGCCTAGTAACCTCCTATGAACTTATGTGTGTGTGTGTGTGTGTACATACACACACACACAGATATATATATATATATATATATATATATATATATATATATATATATATATATATATATATATATGTATAGTTTGTATACGGTGGCATATTGGGTGTTGCTAGCTCTTGAGATGACTGTGCCTTTAAGGCTAAGACAGGCAAAGCAGAAGAAAAGTGGAAGATAATAGAAACCATCTGCCAGAAGTACTTTAGACCCATTGCCCTGCTAAAATTTACATTCCAGAAACCAGACTTGAGGTGAGTAGAGAGGGTTTGGGGAGGAATATTAAGGAAGTTGGTGTGTATGTATGTGAGGAAAGGTGTCTCTACTGTTCCAAAACCTAAAGAAAAAAACAGGACTTTTACCCTGTACTGAATTCTGAAGGAGGAACATCAGTGTTACTTTGTATTTAGAAGTAGCAAGAGCTTTGCTATATACTGAAGGTTAACAGAGTTACTGAGCCTATTGGCAGGAACAGATTTCCAAAAGGCATAAATCTGAACTGTGTCACTAGTCACTAGTGGTTTGGGTTTTGGAAAACCCTGCCTAAAGAAGTACTGTAATTATGAATTGAAGTTTAAAACATGATTGTGAATTGTACTTTGGAACCTGCTATGCAAACTGCCGTTTTGTTTCCTATTTCTCCCTTATTTACTGCAAGAAAGCTGGACTTTATTTATCCTTGTACACAAACCTCCACTGTGAAAATGTAAAACTGGATAAGAGTGCTTTGTTCTTGAAAGCAGCAGAAAGATACTATATTGATGGATGAAGCAGACATAAAGACATGTTTCTGAATGAAGCACAACTTTTACACAGTAACCTGACCTGCACTCTGTCTGTGTTCATTTCCCTATCCATGCAAGGCCTACCTGTGAAGCAATTACCAACTGAGTGCTTAACAGAAGGAAAGCCTCCAGAGTAAACGATACATGTTAAAGTAGTAAGATTTTGTGTTGTGTCTGAAATGTCTGAAAGCATGATGAAATTGAGGAACTGCTAAGCCCTTATGCCTATATGGGAGTTTTAGATCCCTGTAGCAGTAAAACTGGATGACTAGTTAACACTTGTGTCCATATGAAGATATCTTCTGGACAAGTATCCTTAAGGCAATGAAAAGGTATTGTCTTCTAGCTGTTTTTTCCCTTGTGTATTTTCTTGGGAAGTCATAGCCCTGTGTGTACTGATCTGCAGCTAATATATTCTGGGCAAAATGGGAAGACTACTTGTGCCTTGGTGAGCTCTAACAAGGCCCTTCAGGAAATAAGTGCTAGTATTGATCAACACCTGTTTAGCCTTATGGAGAGATGTACCAACTGCTCACTGACTGAATAACCTGCAAGGACAGGTTCCCACCCTTGCTAACCAGCAGCCCACCTCAGTGGAAGTCAAAAGTTCCAGTAACCCAAGGTAAAGAAATTATGCAAGGAAGGTGATGTGGGGGGATTATTTAGTAGTCTACAAATGGTACAAGTCTCAAGAAAGGTAGATGCAAGCCATGCAGGCTACAATTTTGTAACTGCGCTTAACTGGGGACTCTTAGAAGGCATTTAGGTGGAGCAGTGGTGCAGCAGTTAACTTTGTTGCCTCACAGCAAGATGTTCTCCGGTTCGATTCTCAACTGGAGTGCCTTCTGTGTGGAGTCTGTAAGTCCTCCATGTGTGGGTTTCCTCTGGGTGCTCCAATTTCCTCCCACATTCCAAAGACATGCGTCTGGAGCGTTTTTCCCCAGGCCTCCGCTGAAAATAGGCTCTGTCTTAGTCAGAATTTCCCAGTCAACAAATGCTAAAGAAATAAATATATGGGCTTCAAAGATGCTGCTAACCCCCTTGACTACCAGAAGCTTAAACATGAAAAGTTGTCAAGAACTGAAGCTTCACCTTTAGCACAATCCCTTAAGTTTTAGAACTGGACAGTAGGGATAGGCTGGTAAGGTCACAAATTTCTTTCTTGATGCATGTTTGAAAACTATAGTTATAATTTCTTATAGATAGTGTAAGCAAATTTTTAGAAACTGTGGCTGCAGACATGTTTAAAGCACACTCTTGGTAGAACATTTATTGCTAATTTAACTTGCAAACCCAAAATTAGTCTTGTATGCTCCAAGAGCTAATAATAAGCTTTCACAAAAGTATGACTCATCTGCAAACAAGAAAAAGAAATTACTAGCTGAGATAAGTTTGTTTAAAATTTTCTAAAATAGGGCTTATAGCCAAGTACTGTTCAAACAGTGACAACAGTACTGTGCCTTTTATTGTTAGACAAAAAAAATTATACCTAAAACATGTGTATGGAATCTGAACTTATAAAATGTGGTAATACAGAACTTTTAACTACTGGAAATGTTGAATCTGTTTTTTGTCACTATGCTGTTACACTTGTCAAATGTAATACTGTGATAAAGGGAAAGTAAATGCAGGCATTGCTGGATTTAGAGAGCATGATTACATTAGTTAAAGTTGCAGTATGTTCGTAAGCATAAATTAACCACTACACTAAACATTGAATTACTGTGTTCGTAGTGGACAAAATACAACACCCTATTACACAGGAAGAGATACAAACTTGGTTAGGTAAAGTGTTACATCATGTAGTTCTAGTACCTAAATTAATACTTGATGTGATAATTTGACCATGATTTTCCCACTTTGAAGAGCTATGAAGGTTATGGTGGGAAAGGTTCAATGAAATATACTGCAGAAAAACGTAACCCCGGTAAAGAAAATGGTGTAGAACCACACAAAACAAAACAAAATAAGCTGAGATTTAGCTTTGGCTTGAAAGGCTAGATAGTTCTGATACTGTGTCTTGCCAGAAAGGCACTATTTGTTACAATAAAGGAAATTGGTGCAGGGACTGACACAGAATGGAGTTGTGTCAAATCACTCCATTTAAGTGATGAGAAGTCAATGTGAAAAATGACAGGGAAAGACTTGTAGTTAAGAATAATGAGCAGTGTGGAATCTGAAGGAAAAATGGATGAATCTCATACTGAAGAAAAAAGGGAAAGGGGAATCTGAGCAGAGTTCTAAGCTTCTCCCAAGTACAGAAAAACAGACAGCCCATCAGAAACAGAAGTATGACTCTAAGGGTAAAGAAAGATGGTGAAGGAGAGAACAAAATCAACACCAGTACTCCTAGCAGAAGAAAATTATTTTCATAAGTTGCCTTTTATAAGAGATATACTAGATGAAAGGGACATGTGTATATTTGTATTTGTAGGGAAGTGACCACAGCCTCTACTTCTTATCATAATACTGAGGAAGGTAATGCTGACCTGGATGACCTTCAGATACCCATGTCACTTTCCAGAAAGCTCAGTGGAAAGACAATACACCAAACAGAGTTAGAGAAAAAATAGGAGTAGATGATGAACCAAAGGAACAGAACAGCTCCATTTCATACCCATATTTTAAGCTTAGAAATGAACTGCTGTACAGGGTAACTCAAGACAAACAGCAACTGCTGAGACAGTTATTAGTTCCAAAGCCACTTGCAATGAAGTTATCACATAGTCACACTTTGGGTGATGATTTAGGAATGGATAATACAAAGGTTAGAATTTTAGATAGATTCTACTGGCCTGGTATTATGAAGGTCATTGAGAACTTTTGTGCAGCTTGCCCTGGTTGTGAAATGGGCAGCACCAAACCCAGGATTTAAGAATTGTTTTGGTACCCTTACCATTGTGGTTGTCTTATTTGAATGCATTGTAGTGGACATCATAGGTTCACTTGTAAAACTGAGTAAGGGCCATCAGTAAATTCTAGTAATTCCTCATTATGCAGCAAAAGTTCCCGAGACAGAACTCCTAAGAGTCACTGCAAAGGCCGTAGCAAAAAACAAATAAATAAATAGTACAAAACTAATACTGCTTTTTTCTAGGTTAGGAATTCCCAAATTAATTCTCACTAAACAAGGCATCCAATTAATGTCCAGAGTAATGTAGGAACTTTTCCAGTATTTTAAAGTGAAACCGCTAAGGGCATCTGTATACCACCATCAAACAGATGGGCTACTTGAACACTTTAAAAAACTTTAAAGTCTTATGTTGCAGATTGCTATAGAAGTGGAAGGGAAAAACTGGCTAACTACTCCTATGCATTCACTTTGTTGTAAGGGAAGTACCCGAAATTTCATTTAGATACGTACTGTCTGAACTGCTGTATGACAGTCATCCCTGAGGATTTCTTGATAAAGCAAAAGAAAAGTGAGAGGAGAAAAATAACCCCTTTAAAAGTATGAAAAAGCATCTTTCAGACCTACAGTCTAGATTAAGAACTATAATGTCTACGCTAAGATAACATTTGGAGAGAGCACAAGAGATGCATTAGAAAACATACAACAAAAATGCTCAACCGTAGAATACAGACCAGGAAATAAAGTACTTGTATTAGTATCTAATGGTGAAAACAAAGTCCTTTCAGTGTACCCAGGACTTTTTGAAATTTTAGAAAAAAACTTTAGTGAAGTGAATTACAAGTTGAAACAACCAGGGAAAAGAAAATGAGAACAGTTATACCATATACACTTTCTGAAACATTGGAGAGAAACTGTGTTCTGTACTTTTTGAGGACCTTGAGTGCTTGTGTTATGTGGCGGATCCTAAGGCCTGACAGGCTGCTCACCCGTTGACCTGACATTTTTTTTTCCCAGATGCCCTCTTTGTACACAGTAGGAGTGCCTGAAATCAGAATATGATCTCACTGCACTCAGTTGGAGTTGCAAATGAGATGGGCCCAATGAGTATACACAACACAAATTTACAGAGGGGAGGCAGTTGGCATGGGCCACTAAGATTAACAACAAAACAAAACAGATTTTTTGCAAAAAAGAGACACCTGTAATTACTAGCAAATAACAAAATTCAGCAAACACTAACTTCCAGTTCAGTTAATATTCCTTCCACACAGTTAAAATCAATTCCTTCCACACAGTTAAAATCAATTTAAATACTATATTTTTATTTGAAAAAAAAAGCTGAGGTTTTAAACAGAAAATATTTTGTGTGTGTGTGTGTGTGTGTGTGTGTGTGTGTGTGTGTGTGTGTGTGAGTGTGTGTGTGTGTGTGAAATCAGCACCCAAGCAGCCTGATTTCAAGTAGCAACATGGGCACTTGAGGGGCTCACGCACACATTTCTTTTTCTTGGTGACTGGAGAAATAGCCATACATGTTTCATGTGGACAGGACAGTCCTACAGTCGCCCCTTCTGGAAGCGAAGAATGGAGCAGTACTGATGCCCATAGTATGCCCCAGCCACGGGCTGTTGACCAAAATCCACTACCCGACTTTTAAAGAGAGGCGAAAAACCCAAATCCCTGAAGACCAACCACTCGAACACCAACAGATCGTGTTCGAGTGGTGGATCTTTAGGCATCTTGGGTTTTTCGTCTCAGTCTTTTAAAAGTCAGGTAAGTGGGATTTCAGTCTACTGAAGTAGACCCACACACACACACACACACACACACACACACATATCTATATATATGTATATATATATATATATATATATATATATATATATATATATATATATATATACCTTTTGTATACCATTTGTATATGTCATATAATCTATGCTGTAACCCAAAATCCTGACATTGAAAACACACATGCTGCAAACCAAAAAAATGTTTTTTGTTGAGGAGGCACGTCGCCTGTACCTGCCCCCCAACACCTGCTAATTATACTCCAACATCACATATTAGCAGGGAAAGGGCAAATTTTTCCTTCCCAGCTATTGCAGTGATCTCACACCAGTACGTTTGATCAGCTGATCTGTCGATTAAATGAGAAGGGTTCAAATCCTGAGCATATCTAAACAACCCTACCTTGTTTTGTGATTTACTGAGGAGTTGACTGGTAAGAGAAGTTTTATTTGAATTTTGATTTTATTTATCACTGTTTTTTTTACTGTTTGTAGGTAGGAAGGGATAGCTTGTTGAGAAGATTTATTTTGATTCATATTTTGTTGTTTTACCTTTAATTTCACTGTTGGTTGGTAGAAAGGGATAGGTTTTAGACAGGCAAGCTCTAACCACCTCAAGGGACATAGACAGCTATAAATTCTCACAGACTGCAGAGAGGAAAATCCTGAGCATATCTAAATAACCCTAACTTGGTTTTTGATTTACTGATCTTTACTGTTAAAAAGAAGTGCAACTGAGAGCAGTAGTGAGCAGAAGCTACTGTGAAACTTCATGCATGATGTAAAGGAACTACAGCTTTTGTGAACTTTTATGGTCAGAACAAGTTTACTGTACTTACTTTAGTATTTAGTTGTATATTGCTTGCGTGATTTTTTTATCATAGAAGTTGATTTAAGTTCTCTTTGAATTCTGTGGTTACTGATTTTGATTATTTTTTTCTTTTACAATATTTTATTTGTTTGAATCTAAATATGGATTCCTTAAATGAGTATGCATATAATGATTTGCTAATGCACAAATATCTTGTACAGTGTAATAAATGTTATGCATATTTAAAGGTAACAGCTGATAACACTGATCTGTGTTTCTCATGTCAAAATTTGGATGATTTGCTTACCATTGTTTGAAGTAAATCTAGACTTAATGATGATGATTGCACTTGTGCAATTGGCATGGCTTGGAAAGCTGTTGTTTCATATATTAATGACTGGACTGGTGAGATAAACAATATTAGGCAAAGAACAAATGGAATGCATTTAGGAAATGATGAATCTGTTGTCTGCAATGATCATTCAACCCCTATGAAACAAGATGATGGCCCTGACAACTTTGGAATTCTGGATGCAAGTATTCAGCAATTTCAGGATCCAATTTGTTTAGTAGGAAACAAAAAGGAATGAAAGGAAGAAGTTCACAACACATAAGAAAAAGAAACAGATTAATGACTGTAAAGTAAAGAGAATACGTACTAAAAAGGACACTGCTTTGTTATGTAATGCACAGGTTAAAAGGAATAATAATATTTTTCTATCAGAAAACCTTCAGTCTACAGAAAAATGCATCATTTTTCCAAAAGAGAAGGTAGAAAAAAGAGGCAAGGGGCGGGTGAAAAAGAAATCAATACTGAACGTGGAAGGATTGAAGAACATTACCATAAGAAAAAAGAAGAGACAAAGTTTTATTTCACATACTCAAGCTCTGCTGATTTACAATGCCAGCATGAGAAGAATGTACACACAAAAAAAACAGTGGATATATAAGACTAATGGTGATGAAGATCTATCCTTCATAACAACCAACAGAACAAATATTACTGTATTAGAAGCTGAAGATTCTTCAGAGCTGGTCAGCAAAGATATTCTTGTAAATGGAGATTTGATTATAAAAGGAGCTGATACTTATATTTGCAGATAAGATAATGAACATTGAATAGTGTTATACCTGCCAGGAGCAAAAATAGAAAATGTGAGACCAGCCTTGGAATGCCTTAATGTAAGGAAGTATGGATCCATTTTTACTCATGTCAGTACAAATGATGTCATCCACAAGGATTCTCTGACTGTTAGTAGGAAACAGCCCTCTTAGATAGTACAGCTTGTAGTGGTGTTAGGACGTTTTTCACAAATCACCTATAGAAAGGATAGTCAGGTCACTGTGAATGAAATATTTTTTGGGTAAATACGTACATGGAAAAAATGTCCTGTTTTAAAAAATGGAAATGTGTAGAGCATCCAAGCCTAGTTTTGGGCACACGTGTTCAGACAGGATGGCATGCATTTGTCTAGATCAGGTAAGACAATTTTTGCAGCAGATATTTTGCAATATTTGACAAACACTAGGCAGGATTTTTGCCAGGTTGAAAATTTTAACAGTTCACAGATAGCGACATGTGATGCTTTTCTCATGGTTGTTAATGCTAGAAGCATTAATAATAAAGTTTTTTTATTGGAAAATTTGCTACGTTCCCACAAGAATGATGTTATTGTTTGTGAAACATGGTTAAAGAACAATGGCTGGAAATCAGTTATGTCAGGGTTTAAATCCCCTAGATTTAATAAAATCTGTGTAGGCATAGTGTAGAGCCTACACAAGTAAGCTGGATGTATGGACATGTGTAGAGCATTAGACTGGAGTACGTATGGCCTGGGGTTCTAATCCAGGGCCTGCTTACTTTATTTTGGGGTGGGAGGTTGGCATAATGGTTAAGATGTTTACCTTACTGACACAAAGTTCAGAGATAGATTCTCACAGGGTGTAATTGGCTAGGCTTAACATGGCCTACAAGGGCAGTTAGCCTAGTACTAATCATTGAATCTATGAATGTTACCGTGTCTGTATACATGGTTCCCTCTCAGCAGTGCTCCATGCATATTAATCATGGCACATTGCCAAGGGAGAGCCATGAACAGGGTTACAGAATCAGAGTAGGGAGTGTGGTGCTGTCTGCAGATGAGTAACATACTCCCTGCACTGTCTGTATTATAGCAACGTAATTTAATTTTTAAAAAATGTTTGTGCGGCACTGCATGGAGCGCAGCAGTGCTAAGAGGTGCCGAGACACCTGCTCGACATCTAAAAATAGAAACTGGATATATTTCATTCGTTCTGTAAATGTCAAGTTTAAGTGCAACTGAGTGGGTTTGCATGGCACTCAGTGATGCTTAGCACTGCTTAAAGGCAGTTCAGAGGTATATGTAAAGGTATAGCAAAATCCCACATATCTCTGTAGCTAAATGGGTAGAATTGTGGCTTCATGCGCAGTAGTTGCAGGGTTTGAATACATGGAAGAGCAAGATAGCATTTTTGTGCGAAATAGAAATTATGCAAATTATTTTTAAATACTGTCCTGCTGTGCTCAGCTAACTCTGTTAATAATGGAAAGGAAATTTACCACCAATTAAAGTTTAATTCAGAATATTTTGTGGTGAGTCCGAGGTTTTTCTTTCATCACTTATTATCCTTTGCTTACCGAGGACTCCTTGGCTGGTGCAGTGTTTCTTTGAATACTAACTCTGTTAAGACCTGCTAAGATGTGCTAAGCACTGCATAAACAAAATAATGTCTGATAATGTTTATGCACTGCTTGCCACCACTTGGATGGTTTGTGCACTGCTAAACACTGCCAAGAATTCAGTGTATTCCAGTTTTCAAACTGCGCAGCTGCGCTGGTTTGCACACTGCTAAGAGATGCACCACATTTTTAAATATTGCCCAATGTCGTGTAAGTGTGGGAAAACATGCTATATTAAAGCCTATAGGTGAGAATACAGCATAATCTGTTGGAGTTCTGTCTCTGAGGGATACAGTGACAGGCGTTGGAGAGGGTTCACTCTTTTAGACTCAGTGTTGGGGCATGCAGGAACATGGTCAGACTCCTTGTCAAAAAACCATGAGGACTGGCTGATGCAGGGAGGTAAGGTGGAGGCCTGTGACCAGCTGGCAAGGGACCTCACCAGTGCAACTGGTATCCTCCGCACAGATAAGCAGTGTTGTCACCACCATGACAACCTGAAAAGACGGGAAGGGTCTCTCTCGATTACCTGGATTCAAGAATTCCAGGCAGGAAATGTCCCACATGTATGTTTCACCAATATCTAATCTTGAATGGCTGCTAAACTGGTATGCATAATGGTGTGCTTCTCCCCCAACAGCTGCAGAGGAAAGAGCTCGCAACATGGAGGCACATACCAGGCACTTGGCCAGGTTGCGCCTCAAGTGTAGCCTTAACTGTGAATAGATATATACAGTAAAGATTGTATTGCAATGAATGTGGACTTACACCTGTACTGCAAGAAGTGCATACTGCCAACTGTAGTGCCATAAGCAGAGAAGACTAAAGGGTTAACCATAATAAAGTATATGCAATAAAGTTTGTAGTGCAATAACTGTGGAATTACAGCTATATTGCAACACCTGCATAATGACAACTATTGTGCAATAAAAACTTGAAATTATACCAGTAACTGATTGAAGGTATCTCTAATAGTCTGTTGTGCAGCGACTATGGATGTAGGTCTGTTTTTCAAGAAATCCATTATTACAACTGTTCTGCAATAAAAACATGAAATAATATCAGTGCCTGCATGAAGGTATATCTAGTAAAGTTTGTTGTGCAAGAATTGTGGAAGAAGGGCTGTTTTGCAAGAAATCAATTATTTCAACTTTTCTGCAATAAAAACACAATATAATATCAGCACCTGCATGAAGGTATATCTAATAAAGGCTTTTGTGTAATAAGTGTAGGCTCAGAGTTGTTTTGTCAAGAAATGAATTATAACAACTGGCCTGCAATGGCACATGGACCAATAGCAATAACACCAAGGTAAATCGTGTACATCAGGATTGGCTTGTTTTCACCATTGCATGTCAGCTACAAGCATTCAGGCTGTGAGGTACAGTGCTACAGTCAGGTATAACAGTGTACTAGTTGTAGACTGCAAATAATAACCCATAATCAGATACTGTTTGTTGACTTCACAGATATTTTAACACACTAACAATGTATTGTGTACACCTGCATTCTGTGTAGTAATGTATAGTTTACCTAGTGTCTCTGTCATGCTTGAATGTCATGCATGTGTGTTCAACTAGTCACGTATAAAACTGTACCACTATTACCAGGTCATATTCTGCTGCCAGGTGAGCTCTAGACAAATATCAGTTAGTAGTCAGTAGTGACTTAGTAGCTTAGTTTCCTAAATGCTGTGTATGACATACATTTTTGTCACATACAGACCATGGTTCGAATCCAGTGCTATGTAGATCTAAATATTACAGTATCAGTCACGTAATGTTTACAGATATTCTATCCACAGGAACTACAGGTAAATGGGTGAGGTATCCCATATTATGATTAAATTATTGTGTATTTAGATGTCACAGACTGTTACAGCCATTACCAGGAATGTGAAAATTACAGCATAAAACAAAGGAAATAAGTATACTAATAATAAAATAAAAGAAATAAAATGTGTAAACTTTGCTATGGCTACATGCCTGGAGTGTCTGTTAAAGGTTGCTGCAGTCAGTTAATACATTTGATGCAGATGTCCTCTGCAGTCACTGCTATTGGGTTCTATCCCCATGCCTGCCAAGCAAGGCATGATAGTAGTTTACTCTCTGTACTGTACACATACATGTCTCTCAAGTGTCACATTGTCACAGAATGTAATTATTGTAGCGTAATCCCTCTGTCACAGATGTATCATCAACATGATTATGTAAATAGCAAAGTAACACTACATCAGCCCACAGTACTCTTTGGTAGTTATATAGGTACACCTAATGTGCAAGTGGTCTATGTAGTTGTGTAGCTGCAGTTGTTACTGCTTGGCCCATACTGTTTCATGCTGACAGCTTGAAAGGTATGTACATGCTACAGCAGCTATGGGGCACTTTTACACATAAATAAAGGACAGACCCGTAGAGTAGATAGCAGTACTGTTATCAACTACCTAGCCTATAATGGTATTAATGGACTGTATTCCTCTCTCTCCCCCCACCCCTTATCTTCATATATTTATTATTGTTATTCATTGGTTATGGTTTACTATTAATATATGTTGTTCCACATACTTTATTTTGGGGCATGTGTTTTATTATTGTTATGTATTACAAAGGTTGCATATTATTATATCTTGTTGAATTACTTATTCTGTTGGCCTTATGCCATAACTATTACTGGCATGCTCTTAATATACTGACTGTTCTGTTATTTATTGTTGTGTTTCACACGATATGCATTGAAATGTAATGGGTTATTTTCAATCTTCTGGCATGCTTTTATTACTAACAATGGTTTTACTTATAACTAACCCATATGTATTGCTTTACTTTCATAACCACAGCACATCAGAGTAGGCTGGTTCTTGCTGATCCTCCTACCCTACCTCAGCCGGCCATGGCACTGGGTCCTAGCACCTCTGGGACCCAAGCCGGTGGTGCCCCCTCCACTGGCCCTGCACCACCTTTGGGTGGAACCATCTCCGGGGACAGGGCTTGTCCCTCCTTGGGAACAGTGGCAGAGGGGTGGTAGTCACCCAGGAACAACTACCTGCCATGGTGCACAGGATTGTTCATAGGAGCTATGAACTTTCCCTTTACCAAATTGAGGGCAGACTAGCCAACGTGGTGGGGCCAGCTGACCTTGGCACCCATCCTCCTACATAGCCACCTTCGGGGCAGTGAAAGAACAGTGTTGGTCACACTGCTGCAATCTGGAGGCACATGCACTTTTGTTTCCACAACACCTTCCCCATCCAAGGTGTTTACCCCCTCATGAGTCACACACCACCCCTGTCTGCTGTCTTGTCTGTCTGCTTTAACATCCTCTCCTACCCAACTTACCTCCCTACATGTACTTATATCCCATCCCCAACATTCCACTCTCTCCTTATAAAAAAAATAAAAAAATGGGCACCTGTCCCACAAAAAAAATCGCCCCATACATAGCTCTCCATTTCACACACATGTCCAATGGACACAAGTAATTAGGTCCAACTGGCTTGCCAATACTTTTTTGTTGTCCTCACCTCTCTGTCTGGGTTTGAGAGTCCAAATTTATCCACAAAACTGTCAAAATGCACAGTTATTGCTGTACAAGAAATGGAAAGCTATGGTTCTTTCCTTCACCCATCCTGCACACCCCTGCCTTTCACTGTGTTTTTCCCCCTGCTTGTCCCCATTTCACCCCTGTCCTTCACCCCTTTTTCTTTTCTTTTTAATTTTTTGGTGCAGGTTTGCGCAAAGCTAAGCAAAGCACTGTGGTGCAGCACAATGTGCCACACCACGCAAACCTGCCTAAATGAGCTATAATGTGCCTTAATGATCTTATGTGTTTCTCACAGTATTAGGCACATGTACAAAATAATCACCCCTGCCACATTATGAACCCGGACCCCTGTCAACTACAGCCTACTGTACTAATCCACTAGGCAACACAGATTTTAATTACAACAGGTGTTTCCAGCTATACATACTGATTGCCACTAACGGACTGAAAGCAAACCTAATGTAAAACATGGGAGTGTACCTGGGACTCTGATGCAAAAATGCACCAGTAGACAGCCAAATGAATAATAATGGCAGCATGTTAGGCCTTGGATAGCAGGTAAATGTTCCCTTTTACCTGCAACATCTTTAGACACACCTCCTAAGGCATCAGTGGCACAGAACATATGTTCAAATGCATCCTTGCTGCAGAACAACTGCCTTTGAAAGCCATGCACATACTAATGGATGCAGACAATGTGTGGCACAGCCTGTATGTCTGCACATATATCTGGCAAATACACTTGCTCCAGCACTGACTCAGTAGCTTAGTCTGTTAAATGCCTTGCATGCAGAACATTTTGCCACATACAGTCCTGGGTTCAAATCCAGTGTGCTGCACTTCAATTACATTGTTGTGAACACAGCAAGTAATGACTGAGTCATGCGATTTTAATCTCCATAGATTACTGCTACTGAATTATCTGCTACCCAGTTTTGCAAGTCAAAAGCCTGCAGGTAAAGAGACACTGCACATATTCTCATAGACTATATGTTGCCTACTACTCTGCTACTGGCAATGTTGCATAACATATGTACCTTAAGTACATACCTTGATTGGACTGTAATGGGTACCCTTACCCTGGCTCTGCTGTAATGACAGGGCTGCCCAGCTGCCACAGTTACACATACAGCTTGCTGTCCTCCAAAGTGTTCACATTCCCCCCTATGTGTCCTAGGCTACAGCAGCAGGTTAAGGTAGCTGCTACAGACCAACCATACCCCCAACCCCCTATAACAAGGGATCCGGACATAACCATATATAAAGGGGTGAGGGAAAAGGCCCAGAGATGGGTACATGTTGCACAGTTTGCCCCTACAAAGATAGTAAGTTGATAGAATAGCAGCTACTGCATTAGCATGCATATTCTGATGGGTATGAAGTATGACACTCGCATGTTCCTCTCCCCTTTCTGACCTCAACCCACAATGTCTGTCAGTGAACTGCCAGAGGACCACACTGTCATGGGACACTAAGCAAACATATGAGGCAAAACTGTGAACATACTTCATATATCTTTACAGTGGACAGTATTTACATCTGTGATGCTGTAGTCTCCACACCTCAGTAATGTCCATATCAGGAAGTCAGAAAAGGGCCAATGCCTACATGAAGGTCTTGTATATTGCATGGTGGTGCCATGTCATTGGCTAATGATAGTGCATTTCAGCTGTTTGGGATGCAATTAGCAATTCTGAGCCACAGTTTGCTGCAGAGGCAATTACTTGTTAATGAGCATTACTTACAAAAGGCAAACAACTGCTTATGGGTAATAGGTCTGTATGTGGTTTTATTCACACAGACAGCGTATGTGCAAAGCATTTGCAGAGGAATTCTTCAAAAAAAGGAATACATCATTCTAACAGGTATGTACTACATTTCATATTTCCCCATAAAACAGGATGCAGATGGGAAGATGGAGGTATGGGGAATAGGGATTAAAACAGTAGACTTGTATTAAATCTATGATATTGACATGTCAGGGATACTCTGCTGTCCAACACCTACAGGCATGCCTCTCAACTGTCACTTCTTTGAATCACATCTCTGCTCTGTCCCTGTCCATCCCTCCTACAATGGTCGGCTGTTGTAGTAAAGATAGTGGATTACACGTAAGACATAGTGACATTAAGTAAGGGTGTACACTCCTGTAACATCAAAGGTTGTACTGTAACTCACCTCCTCTCAGTCTGTCAGTGTCACACATAAATAGTACTAACATTGTAAACGTATCCCTGAATGTCCCTGATATACTCTGGCTAAGTCCCTGTTTCATGGAAATTCATCCCTGTTTGGTTGAGAGCTATGCCTAACACTCCCCATGCTTTGGAACAGGATTCCAATATACATCAAGCAGTGCCCCTCACTAACACTCTTAAAGAGAAACCTTGACGGGTGGATGGGAAACAGAAAATTTAACCCGGGGATTACTGCACTGGCTCTGCTGGACAGTGGGGCAGGGAACTAATGTCTCTGCTGGACAGAGGCACAGGGAACTAATCTAAGGGGGTGACAAAAGCCAACACATTCTGGTTAGGCTTATAAATGCCCTTGGGCAGATAGCCTAGTACTTAGCTATGAATCTGTAACATACCTCTAAACTTCCTACAGTAAGAAATCAGGACAAAGCCATATTTACTGGGGGGACAAAGGCCCAAACTCAGTGACAGAGTATACATATTGGCCATACAAAGTAAGAATGTTAATAGACTAGCAGATATTACTGTAGCACAAGTGTTTTCTGAGGGGTCTGACGGGTGACAGATTCTGTTCTAATTTTCTGACAGCAACCATCAATGATTGGACAAATATTTGTCAGACATCCACAGGTTTGTGCAAAAAAGGACCACATCTATGAGGCAAGCATGGTGACATTCTGCAAACATCTGCATAGTTGAGAAGTATGATGCCTACTGAGAACATATACTACAGCAAGTTTCCATTGCTGTCTGTCATTCTGGCACACTGGTGTTGCTGGATTGTCCTCATGTAGTTGTCTTAATAGCATACTGCTATTTGTCTGACAGTGGCTGTATGACATATTAGTGGGGATTTGCCCATAGGGGACACACCACAGTACACTGCAGTGATGGGTGGAGAGACATACAGCAGAATCCGTGATGGCACACAGGGGACATTACCCAGTATTGCTACTGTCTTGGTGATGGCCACACGTGTGTTTGCCAAACTGTGGGGTATGATGTGTGAGTGAGCAGTGGATAGTGCAGGCCGTTATGGGTGTGTAGAGTCTGTAAATAGTGGACATCCACGTATCTGGTCCTGTAATTCCACATATCCTGGTCGTTACAAAGACATGCATCTGGAGCATTTCTCCCCTGGCTTCCTCTGAAAAATGGCTTTGTTCCTAGTCAGACCTTCCCAGTTAACAAATGGTAAATAAATAAATAAATAAATAAATGTGTTCCCCTCTTGTTGTCTTGCAGGAATGACGTACGGATGGAGACATCCTCCATTTCCATCTACAGAGAATGATGTTATACTGGACGCCCTCAGACTCAACCGTCACATCCTGCTTTCAAGAGGTCACCACAATCATGAACAGTGGGCAGAATTGTGGGCCAACCTTGTGAGGCCTATTAATTATATTGGCCAACAGGACAGGACCTAGGAGCAGGTCCAACACCAGGTCACAGATATGGTCAGTGCCGCATGTCAAAGGGCAGCTGCTGTTGCCAGGAATCATGTTGCCACTGGTGGAGGGCCTGCAACAGAACAACCACACTCAGCCACAGAGGAATTCCTGAAGAACCTAGGATCAAGTCAACAGCTCCCAGCCATCAATCACGCAATACATCCTGGAGGTGGGTGCCACAGCATCCATATCAGAGGAACCTCCAAGTAAGCTTACTGTGTTCACCAGTATAATACATTAGCAGTCATTGTGGCAGGCTCTACAGAACAGTACATGGGTGTCAGGTCTGTCTGCACTGGGGGGGTTGGCTTTTACCCACAGTTGTGCACACATAGTCAGAATGTCAGCAACATAGCCAGTATCACATTAACTACTGTATATGTGGATATACGCACATATTATCTTGCAACACTGTAACATTTGGTGTTGCTGACAATACCTCTCCCTCACCTTTTCATAGGTCAGTCAGGTGTAGCTGGAGTCCATGGTCCTGTACCTGGTAAGTGTGATACTGTTGCTTTACAGATCATATATACCCTATAAAAGTTAAGGGCTTCTATTTTGCCTTATGCACAACTGTTGTGCTTAGCCAGAGTAGAAGAGTTGTATGTTCCATTTCGGAGAAGTTAACTACAATGCATAGTCTAGGGAATGACAGGTGTGTATTTGTACAAACATTAACATGTTTGCAGTTATAGTTATGAGTAACTATGCAGCCTGCTATACATGAGGCAATTACTCCAAGATCCCCATTCAAACACAATAGGGAGAAGGTACATACCTGAGGAAGTGATACTACAACTGGTATATCATTCTCAAGATAGGTGTACTGGATTTTATGTGTAGTTCTATCACATACACATTGCATACCTCACAGGTGTACTGTACTGGCAGTGTTACCTGGATGTAGGTAACATGCATGTTATACAGGCCTGGGTTGTCTGTGTATGTTGTTGTGAGTTTGTGTGTTGTGGGATCAGAGATAAGATGTGGGACATGTAATGCAGTTGTGGATCCTCATCTGTGTGGAGCACCATGTATAACAGGGCAGGTGGTAATGTACTGCTTTTGTCTTGCTTCTCACAGTGAACAGGGGGGTTGGAGTCTGTCCCCCTCACAACCTGATGTCAGTGTCTTATCAGACTCTGATGATGATGGTGGCCATAGTGAGGCACAGGTGGGGTTGTCGGTGGCTGAATCTATCCAAGAGGTTGACATCCCTCTTCTGCCCCCATTGTCCCTGCACACAGTCAGTATGCCCACACATACCCAGTCACCAAAGGCCACAGATATTGGACAGTCAGAGGGTGGTGACATAGTACAGATCAGTGTGAGAACTATAGCGTAGGGGAGTGTAGACTCTGGCCATAGCCAGAGAGCTGGCAAGGTCCCACACAGATTGACAGGGGTGCTCGAAGGAGGACTGCTGCCCATCCACCTCCTGTTGCAGGTGTCACATTGTGGATCACTCACATGTATCAGGCTGTCATGGAGGCACAGGTATTATCTGAATGCAACACCAGATGGATGCTTAGAGTTATGGATGCAGCACAGTCTGACACCTGTGACTGCCTCCACCGCAATGGTGATGCCCTTGGAGATTTCACTGATGAAGTGGACAGATGGTGGGCTGAGACAGTGTCTGTCTTTCAGCACATGTTGTCTGTGCTGGAACACATGGTTGGAGTTGGGCATCGGACACATGGACGTAGGCCAGCAACACCATCTGCTGGGAGTCCACTTGGCCGTGCACACTCACTCTCCTGTAGTGGCAGTACCTCCAGTGCTACAGAAGGAAGATTACTGTCCACACCATGACATGACAGGCCATGGGCACGTGGTCCTGGCTGGTCCCATGTGGGACTCAGGCCCAGCAGACAGCAGTCACTGTCAGGTGCTAGCACCACATCTGACCTTGGGCATGGTACTATCCGTGCTCCTCCTGGTGAAGTCAGTCCCCGTGTTCATGGCCAGAGATGGTGTACTGTCCACTCTACCATGTACAATCCACAGCTGTTCACCATACACACATGTAGGGCTAGCACTGGGCTTGACTGTGTACATGCACACACTTCAACACCACTGTCACATGCAAGCCACCTTCAGACACAAATGGCACCTCTCCATGGCCCATGTAACTAGCACCCCTTCCTGACTCACATATGCTGTCAACTGTTTGGCACAGCCTAGGCCTCTGACACTCCCATACCACACCCTGTGCATGTGATGATACCTGTGCCACATCAGTGACATCGATGCGGGGACCTGGATGTATGTGTCTGATGCACAAAGTGACTATATAAATTTACATGCATTTCTATAATGCAGTAGTGTTATGCCATGGCAGTTATTGTGGGCCACAACTGGTAATGTATGCTGGCATGTGTCAGGAGTACACATCAAATGTTGTGTATCTTTGTTACTTGATGGTACACTGGCGGTAGTGTTACAGAATGACGTGTGTCAATGGACCTGTGTCTGTTTTTGTCCCATTAGTCTGAGTGGTTCAACTGTGGACACATGGCGGTAATTCAGCTACACAGGATGACAAGGCAGCACAGCACAGATATGACATGAGCAAGGTATGCCAGTATATGTGCATGGCTGCCTAGGTGCATATGTGTAGAACAGTGTGTCAGGGACAATGGGGACAGTCAATGTCATCATGTTTTCATACCCTGTGACATGCTGTACTATCCTCGATACATGTCACCTGGGTATTCTGCAAGCACAACTGTAGATGGTGGTAGACATCAATTATGCTTATTTAGAGGAGGGCAGTTTAGTGCCTGCAGCTAGTCACAGGGCCATAAAATGCAATGCACAGGAGTAGATCACATCTGTAGTGCTGCAAGGCGACATATTTATTTATATACACACACACACACAAAGCTGGATGCTGTGAGATTAAAACCCCTACCTATCTAGTATTACACGCTATAGCTAGCAGTACATATTGCATGTGCTACGCTGTTTTTCTGATATTACACTGTCAGCCAGTGCTCTTAAGGTGGATGACTTCAGCAGGCCTTGTAATGGAGGCCAATGTTGAGGCCAGCAGCTAGTCAGTGGTCATAAAATCCATAACCATTGTACAGAGCGGGCTTGTCTGAAGTGCTGCATGGGGATACAGTCACACACATACACACAAGTTGGATGCTGTGAGATTAGAACCCCTACCCATTTAGTGTTATACACTATAGCTCATAGTACTTATTGCATGCACCGTGGTGTTTATCTGATATTACACTGTCCACCAGTGCTCTTAAGGTGGATGACATCAGCAGGCCTTGTAACAGAGGCCAACAGCTAGTCAGTGGGCATAAAATGCATAACCACTGCACAGTGATAGCCCATACAGGCTTGTCTGAAGTGCTGCATGGGGATATAGTCACACACACACACACACACACACACACACACACACACACACACACACACACACACACGTTGGATGCCATGAGATTAGGACCCCTACTTATCTAGTATTACTCACTATAGCTTGCAATACTTATCACATGTGCCTTGCTGTTTATCTGATATTGCACTGTCAGCCAGTGCTCTTAAGTTGGATGACATCAGCAGGCCTTGTAACGGAAGCCAATGTTGAAGCCAGCAGCTAGTCAGTGGGCATAAAATGCACAACCATTGCAGAGGGGCCTGTGGTTGAGTGGATTATGTACTGTTGCAGCCTTGGTCTGGTGCCATTGGACAGCTGTTGTGATGTGTATGGGCAGATACACCCAGCATTCAGGGGTATGTGGAGACATTCGTACATCCCTGTGCCTATCTATATAAATGTGTATAACGGGTGTCTCCTTAAATGTAGTTGTGTGTATAAGTAATGTAAATATGTTATGCAGAAGTATGTGGGGAGTGTATGTATCGTTGTACTTTATATAGCTACATATGCATCTTGTTATTATATATATATATATATATATATATATATATATATATATATATATATATGTGCTACATACTGATAGAGACACTAATCAAGAGTGAGGGGGATAGGGAGAGCCAGATATGTATATGTAGCTGTATGTATGTACAGACATATTTCCACATATCAGGTCTTTGGGTGGAAGAGGCAACAGACTTGGCATAAGTTAGCTAAGTGTAGGAACATGCCCAGTGTGATTGTCAGTACTTACAAGGTGACTGCAGGCCAGAGCTACCTACACTCCAGTCCGGGATTATTGTGTGCTGCAGGCCATTGGCTGCTGCACCTGGTTACCACAGTACTGCAGTTCTCTGATATTGTCCAAGGCATTCCCTGGCTGTTTGCTGAACTTAATATGTGACTCAAACTTCAGAACTGTACAGAGCTTCACAGACTGTCCAGACTTTTGCCTCATATGTTTGGCCCATTTCACATAGCATTGTGGTTTTCTGACAAATTAGTGGCAAATCAGTGAAGATTGAAGTAAATAAATAATGACAGACATTTGAGTTTCTGACTCCATGCACATCAAGAGAGTCATGGTAATGCAGGACCTGTTATTGTATCAACATTCTACATTTGTAGGAGCAAATATTTAAAACCTGTCCCAATGTGTGGACCTTGGTCCCACTTTTATTCACTTTATTTGGCCAGATTTTCTGCTCTAAGAGGTTGAGAGGTATGATGTGACTGAGGTACATAGTGAAACACCATACACAGGCTTGACAGTCTGCATGCCTATCCCTGTACATATTTTTTGCAGAATGTCCAGCATTTCACCCCATATGTCAGCTATGTTCGGCATACATTTGTGGTTTTCCGGTGCTATACTGTAAACAGCGGTCACTGACTTGTTGTACCTACTGATACATTTAAGTAATGGTCTTTACATCCAGCAGCTAATCTGGCATGTTGCAGCCTGCTGTTATACTACCCACCTGCTAGGGTACTTAGAGCATGTATAATATCTGTCTGTAGGTATGTCCTGAGGCATGGATTGAGGGGTTATGACAGTCTGTGGGACTACCACCATATAAGTACCTCACATGCAAAAGATGTTGGATAATTCCAGATTCAAACCATCAGCACCATCACACATGCTACTGTCCCTGGCCCAGTGAGCCACACCAGCTGCCAGACAGAGATGTTTCCTTCCTCATAGTTTCAACAAGATAGAGGAATTGTCTGGTCTGCTAGTATATCATTGCAGACTTACTGTTGCAGCAGTTGTATGGAAACACTGATGTGTTTGGGGTGGGGGATGACTAGCCTCTGCTCTGCTGGGATAGCAGGTCATGCAACTGTCCTGCGACCCCACTGTTTGGCATCTCCCTGGAATACTGTTGTGGAGTTTCCAGCCATGTGGCCTAGTGGCTGTTACGGGGCACATACTGAGTGAACAGAGTACCTGTTGTCCCAAGTGGCTGTTAGATCTGTACAAGTAGCCCAGTAGCCCACTATAGATTTCTGCAAGTAACCCAGTAGCACACTATATATAGCCCACTATATTCCCTTGCATACATGCAGCAGGTCCATACATATGCTACCATATTGTAGTACTCCTTACAAGTGGTGTACAGGAGAGTGACTTACCTTGCAAATGCAGCAGTAGACAGACCTGTAGCTCAGGGCTGACTCTGTCTGATGCACACAGTACACAGCCAATACATGATGAGGTAAAGGTTGTGTGGGCTGGCATCATTTTTATTAATATGTATGCAAACTGGAGTAAGGTGTCAGTCCCTAGGTTGTCAGTGCATGTACTATGCATTGTCTGTTGGCCAAGGTCAGGGCATATTGAGCATGCCTACATCTGCCACAGGGACCAGTGCATAGCCAGCATCCCCAAGTAAATGGCCGTGTGGGAAGTCCCCCCAGCAAACATCTGGTACAGCTGTGGTGCATGGCAGATATGGGAGTCTTGATAACTGCTAGAGCTGCCAGCAGATACATTCAGAATAATCCTCTGGGCATTGCAAATGACCTGGCAGTTTATGGAGTGGTACCCTTTGTGGTTTACATAGATTCTACCCTTTTCTCGAGGTGGTGCTTTAATATGTACATGAGTGCAATCTATGGCACCCAGTACCCCAGGGTAGTGTGCTTTGTGGTAGAAGAGGCGCATACTGCTAGCCCTCTCCTCAGAAGTGTGGAGAAAATAAATGTGCTCACTGGCCTGTGGTAGCATAGCAACCAGAAACTGGTGGAGAACTCTGGAAGCAGATGCCTGTGAGGCACCCATCATGTCCTCAGTTGGTCTATGGAAAGTACCTGTAACTAGTATCCTAAGGGTTACACATACCTTTGTTTCCACTGGGATGGGTTCCCCTCTGCTGGCTCTGGGTCTGAGTTGAGGTTGGCAGAGCTCAGTCAGTTCTTGTAGTATGTCCCTGTCCACCCTGTAGCACTCTACAATCTCCAGCTCATGTAGCTCTTGGTAGGTTACCCTGGGCCTGAACACTTTTATCCTTCTCAGTCTAGGCCTATGGTCAGCATCAGGAGCAGTTGCATTGACCTCAGAATCTAGTACATACATATGTAGCAGACCTGCATGCAGCAGCCCCTAGCATTCTGTAGGTTAAAATTCCCAAGTCTGTACTCCAATGGAGCAGAGTATGAGGGAATATCTGATTGCAGAGTGTATGCACACTTTACATTGCTCTGCTGTAGGTGTAGCCTGTGTGATTGGCTAGCTATGATGCATTCCACCTGTCAAGTATATCATTAAGGGGTTTAATGGTCCTAGTTTAAGTGAAACAGGGCTCATCAGCAATTAATATATCATTGGCTTTCTTAACCCATTTTTTTTGACAGCTTTCCTTGCTGAGTACTGTGGTGTGCCGCACAAACCTGTACCACACTGATAAACAAGACTTAGCAGTGAGCAGAGACTACCCCATGGAAGGTCATGCTCAGCACGGCTGCATGCCATGCAAACTCGCTGAAATGCGTGCCCCAAGGTAAACAAAGATTAGCAGTCACTGGACACACCCCCTGCTGAGCAGAATGGTGCACTGCGCAAACAGGCACCGCTGAGCTCCAATGAACTTAAAAGTTTGCAGACACACCCCTATTTTGATGTAAGCTACCTCTTCTGTGGACACCCAACACAGTTCTGTCCCAACACGGATGGGATCTGTGGACACAGATACCCATTTCTGCTATTCAGTAACCCCAGCTCAATTGCATACAGATCAGTGGTTGTACCTGGAACCTATATGGTTTCAGGCTCTGCCTCGTTAGCAACCACAGCAGTCCTACATTGTACATACTCCACATAGGGTCCTATAATGCATTACTGTTACATACTCCCCAGTTCTATTTTTTACAATATTTTTATATATTTATTTCTATAATGGCATGTTTGCGCACTGCACTGTGCAAACATACCCAGGGTGTTAAAAAAAACAATTATTTTACATTATTTTCCATACAATTTTGGACACACAATGATTAGTTTTGACCATATATGTGTCCCCTATGCACTTTTATAGCCCCTGTTGTCATTTTTCATCCTGTACATGGAATTTGTCTGTGTACATTATGGACACCAACACAGAGTCTGCACAATTGCCTATCTGCTTACTGGATCGCTCTACTATCCTCATTTGCATGCATTTCACCTGCTTTATGAGGTGATTTGTATGCCACGTACACTTCACCTGTTCACACACTCGTGCACACTCCTAGGCTTCATTTACTGGATTGCACATCTACTTACTTCCGTGTAAGCACTGTGCCACTATGCCTATATGGCAAATAAGTCTGTTTAGGCTTTATTAAAGTCCTCCCAATGTTTTTACTGCAAAAGACATTCTAACAAAAATCAGGTGGAGATGTTATGATAGGGATTAAAGACAGTTATGAGACCTGTGATTATTACATGTTCAGTGATAATATCAATGCTATAGATTGTGTATCTGTGACAATAAAGACAACCCTGGAACATATAACAATTGTTGGAGTGTAGAGGCCACCAAAGTCAAGTGCAGATGACCTAGAGGAATTCGTACATTTCTTGCATGAAACACAGGAGGGAAGAATAATATTAGCTTGAGACTTAAATTTACCAGAAACATACCGGAATAATATAATAATATTGATTCAACAACGTTAGTAAGGAAATTATTCACAATGTATATTCAGGAACAACAATTGCTTCAGATTGTAAAAAAAAAAAAACTAGCAGGGTACGGAACATACTAGACATTACTGTTACTTCAAGTCAAGTTTTACCACCGTTGATGTGCAGTGATCATGGGGTTATAAAGGTTAATTTGTTCCTAGAAAATTCTGCCAAACTGAAATCTAAACTAATGCACAGAAAGTTAATTACAGATTATATGGAAGCAAAACAGTCACTATGTAAAACTAACTGGAGTGAGGTGTGCTCTGGAAAAACTGCAGGTGGAATGTGGAATGTTTTGAAAGAGAAATAGTTTGAGTGAAAAAAAAAATTCACATCAGGATCTAGGCATACAACATTAGGGGGATTTATATTTCCATAAGAACAAGATACCTGATTAAATGGTATAGATGGAGCGTAGAGGAGCTAATATATATCTATACATATATATTTGTTTGTTCCCATGCGCACACACACACACACACACACACACACACACACACACACACACTTATACTCAGATTGTGACCAACTTAATAGCTACTTCCAACAGACCAGTAAACAAACTAGAGAACCTTACCAATGGCAACCAAGTGTACTGTTGGCAGAGAGAAATATAGGTCCTCCACTACTTTTAAGTCTGTAGCAAAAGGTATTTCCAAACATCAAAAATAGCAGTGGGTTTCAAAGCCACTGTTCTTCTAAGTTTACTTATCTGTTTATTTATTTAGTGATTAAAGGTAAGTAGAATAATATTCTTTTTATAGTTATGACCTGTTAAGACAAAATACAAAAATTCAAGGAATACAAATGTCAGCAATGACAGAGACATAGATAATTAATATTGCTTACTGTAATGCAAGTTGACTACAGCATATCCAGCCCAATTACCCTACAGTATAATGATATAAGTGTCAGCCTAGTATTCACTGTAGTTATGTATTAATAATCTAAGTAGTACACTAAGCCTCATTAAGGTTAAAATGGCTTGAGGGTGGTGTTATGCTAATTATGGTTTATTATAGGAAACTGTTTTCATGTTTAGCAAGGACCTGACAGTGGGACATTCCATGAGAATTATTTTGTAGCTTAGGGAGCAAAATGTGCACTCCCCCTCCTGATGTCTGGATGCATGTCAAATTTTCTAAGTGAAACATTTATGTATATATTTATTTATTTATATTTGTCCACCAGGGTAGTGCACTGATCAATACTGACGAATTTCAGGCTCAGCCCACGTGAAATTTAATACATTTGACAAACAAAAAATACAGAAAAGTAAGCAGTAACAGAGTAGTTCAGACTAATTACATAGAAAATGGTGTATATACATTCTAGTGATCAAGCACAGTGCAATGTATAATCAAGCAGGATGTAATGTACTATGTATATATATATATATATATATATATATATATATATATATATATATATTAGCTTGAATCAATCTTCAGTGAATTTTGAGAGAGAAGAGACTCAGAAAAGAGATAGGTTAGGTAATATGTTCTGTGTTGAAGCAGGAGCATTTGGCTTGAATGAAGAAGTACGTTTTCAGTTGCATTCTGAATCTGGAATAAGTGAGAGCTTGCAAAGAATAGGTACCTGAAAGGAGAAAGCATGTGCAGTGCTCTGTAAATTGGTTCTACAGGAAATGAGAGTTGGTGTGGCTCGTGAATAGTGTTTCACATTGTATGGAGAGGTTTTTTTCATGATGTCTATTTGCAAGGGGAGTAAATGTGTGGAATTGGAGCATACCTCTCAACCTGGAAACATCAAAAATCTGGACAAAGGGCCATGAGAAATAGGTACAAATCTGTATGCTGATTAGTCCGCTGCATCCTTTCTAATGTCCCATTACTTAGCTATTTCACCCCATTTACCATAAACACTGTAATGTGCATACTATTTTACTTTTACAATGATTATTTGGATTTCGTTTAAAACTTATTTTACATTTTATAGCACACGCACTAATAGAGATCTGCTAAACAAAGCAATACAGTCTCACAATGAAAATAGACTTAGCATTAAAACTTCTCTGCCCTTGAAACTTACATTCATTGAAACCCACATTCAAAGAAAATGCATCTGGCCTTTGGTGGATAAAGATTACCTTTGGGCTTTTTTCAAATCATAGTCCCCTTGCACATGAAACATACATGTGTTCTTTGATGCACCTTCCTGATGGTATTAAATTATATTGCTTGTACAATACAGCACACTTGTTAGAGCGCATTTTAAATTTGTTGTTTTGAACATTTTTCCAGTAAGCAATGAACCAATAATGACAAAACTGCTCAATTCAGAACATTTCCATCATAAAAGTCTCCTCAAACTTCTACAATCCACCAGTATCAGTAAATATGCACAATCTCTGCAGAAGTAAAAACTCATCTAAATAATTCCACATGAAAGAGATCTGTAACTAATGAAGAGGTTGCTGCTAGCAAACAACTTTATATTTCATTGTTTCATCTACAAGTAAAGTGACTGTTGCCATTGAAGAATAAATTGCCTGTGTTACATTAAAAATGATAAGCTAATAATATTTCAAAAGGGAATGGATGGCAAACTGATAACAGGTTCATAGTTACTAGGTATCTCTGCCAAAGCAGGACATTCTCAGGGCTGCAGCATCCACCCCCTGTAAAAGTACAACACAGTACAGTGTCAGCAATCCATCTACATACTGTGGGAGTAGAACCCACAGCCTTCCGCAGCAAAAGCCAGTATACTACTTGTTGTGCTACTAACAATCCAAGTAGATTTTGTATAAGCAGCACTAAACTTCTTTCACTGAAGAACTGTGCAGCACAAGAAATCAGGAAAAAGCCAAAATGTATGGGGTGAGGATGACAAAGGCCTAAAACCGGAGACACATTTTAAACATTGCTTGTATAATCTTAGAAAGTTGCTAGAATAAAATGTTGTGTTACCATGTGTTTCCTGAAAGACAGGAAGACTGAAACTTAAATGGCTATCATTATTTACTGAATTCAGTTCTCACTGATTTGCCAGAAAACCACACATTTTATTTTATTTAACATTTGTTTACCAGGAAAGTCCAACTTGGAACAAAAGCAATTTTCAGCGGAGACCTGGGGAGAAATGTTCCAGACAATGTCTTTGTATCATGGGAGGAAACCCACACAAATGCAGGGAGGACATGCAGACTCATCACAAAAGGCACTTCAGCCAAGAATCGAACCAGAGAACCTCTTGCTGTGAGGCAACAACACAACCACTGCACCATCCAAATTTTAAGAGGAAAAGACCAAAAGTATGAGCCAAACATTCCAGAAATTCTGTGAAAATTTGTACAGCTGAGAGCTATAACTCCTTCAATCAGAAGTGGTGGTATAGATTGAAAAATCAGGGTCTTGCTCCTTGTACCTAAGGTACAGGGTTTGAGCCTGAGTAGCCTTAACTGGGGCCTTTTACACACCACACACACTCCTCCTTTTCTATAATATATCACTGCATAACAATAACCAGTTCTACACACAAATTCAAATGCTATCAATAAATGTGCAAGGGTTCCGTTCTATATATCAGTGCAGGCAGCACATTAAGAATAAAATTTGGCAACACGTTAGAATAACCAGTTCTACACATTCAAATGCTATCAACAATTGCAACGGTTCCATTCTATATATCAATGCAGGCAGCACAGCACTTAAGAATAACCAGGTCTACATACACAAATTCAAATTGCAATTACGCACCCGGAATGGTCCTGTTCTACATATTAATAAAGGCAGCAGCACATAAGAATAACTGGGAAAGAATGGAACACACACACATAAAGTATTTGCAGCTAAAGTGAGGTTTTACTTGGGTTATACTTGTTTTGCTTTCCTTACCTGGAGGAGCTGAGGAAACACACACATGCTACTTTTACACTGCTGCTGCCCATAATGTACCCCTCGAGCCCTCAGTCAATTCCGACAGGTCGCAGGCTGCTCACGAAGCTGATGTCATTGTGCACTCCTCTGCATGTGATGACATCAGCAGAAAAAAATAATGAAAAAAAAAAGCAGGGAATAAAGGGGGCCACTCATGACTTCTTGGCACCCCATTATATGGACCTTAAAACCTGTAAATGCCAAGGAATTCAGTACAGTTGATAGGTCTGAATTGGAGTATTTTGAAGAGTTGGGATTCTGAAAGTAGGTTAGATCTTTGTTTTATGGATAGCCATTTTTTTCAGGGCAGCACAGTGGCTAGCATTGTCGCCTCACAACAAGAGGTTCTGTGGTTTGATTCTCAGTTGTGGTGCCTTCGATGTGGAGTCTGCATGTCCTCCCTGTGTGTGCATGGGTTTCCTGTGGGTGCTCTGGTTTCCTTGTTTGCTATATTGATATTCAGTGTGATAACAGGTGTTTGGGCTATTTGTATGCCCAGCTGATAATTTTCAATATATATAGGCCAGCATATATGACGTGGTGACTGATTTTGCAGGGTTAACAAAGTATATTTTTCATTAGATGTTCTATGGCTATAGGGGAACATCAACAATTGTTGTTGTATAAGGTTCATTTTATTATAGTGGTAGATACCATCAACAGAATATATATCATACTAATGGTAATAAATTGTTTCTGTCATTAGATGCACCACTTATACTTCCAGGGGAACACAAATTATTATTGTGGTTAGGGTTCTGAATATCACAGTGGTATACATCATCCAGAAAGTACATATATGCTGGTTAGAAATTGAATGAACGAAGGGCTATTTATAGTTGAATTGTTTAGTAATAGAAGCTTTTTTCATATAGTGGCAATTTAATTGCCTAATTAGTATATATTCAACGTGGACCTTAAGACACTATTAGAGGGACTATCAGCTGATAGACATGATTTAGGCATTTTTGGCCTCACCCTAACAGGACAGAACAATGTTGGTGGGCTAAATTCATCAATAGGGGACCCCTTGACATCCTTATTTTCTAAACTGACTAAAAATATGAAGACCCTCAGGTCACATATATGGCATTTGAAGGTATTTAAGGCATATCAGGCCAAGGGGATCACTCCACGTGGACTCAGGGTAAAAATGCAACCATTGGTTAGTCACATTGATGAACAATTGACCCAAGAATGGGCACAAGCTCAACATCAAACTTCGATGTTATTTGTTGGGGTTCTTACAACCTACCATGAAAGAATAATTGATAACAATATTCTGGAAATTTCACAGAAATGTGAGGAAATCAAAGCATATGAAGAACCACTTTTCCCCAAACATCTAAATAATCTAGCCAAAGAGTTAGCTCAATTAGAACAAACATTAAAAAATAGGAAGGTGGATAAATTCCACAGGGATTTGAGTGACTATCAAAAAGGTAAGCCTTTTGATTTACAAAAAAAATGGTACATTTCCAAGATGCACCTCACAGACATGTTGGAAAAAGAGAGACCTAGGTCTGTTCTTAAAAATAGAACTGGAACTACATCAGGGGAAGATTCTTCCACTGACGTAGATTCCAACACCACTCAGGAGTCTCCAGTGCCTAAGAGGAAACATTCCACTGACCCTTTAGGGACAGGAGACATTGGGGGGCAGAAAACATAGGGCCAATTCACAATATAGAACAATTGCTGCGTCAAATGTTAGCATAAACAATTGCAATGTTCACAACATCTCATCATATGTACTCACAAATACAGAAATAAATCTATTGAATAAGGGACTCAATTTTGTACCGACTTTTTTTGTGAGTGAAAATGCTCTGGTCAAAGATGTCAGTGAATTCTGTAGAATGTTAAATCTCAAATTATTTTTTATCTGATCGAGACCAATCTCAAAGAGCTACTGATTTTCGATTCAGAAAAATCTCAATTTATGCCACTCATGGATAGGCATGTATATATTTTTAAGGAATGTGTTCTTAAAGATTTACATTTTCAGGAAAGTAATTTTACGTATACAAGACAAAATTTAACCAAATTTGAACAGGAGGCTTTAACCAAACTTAGCAAAAATCATAACTTGGTGATTGTACCTGCAGATAAAGGAGGGGCCATTGTTGTAATGAATTGGGAACAATATCAGAGTGAAGTGAACAAACAACTTAATAATTGTCTTTTTTATATGAAAATGCATCTTGATCCTACACCTAAGTTCAAGAAGGATATAGACCAATTCTTACAATTGGCCTTTGAGGAAGGTATTATAACACAAGACGTCAAATATCATAGGTTCGTAGGTTGATACTAGGCTATCTGCCCTAGGGCATTTATAAGCCTAGCCAAAGTGTGTTTGGCTTTCGCCACCCTTTTAGATTAGTTGACTGTGCCTCTGTATAGTAGGTCACAGAAGATAGCCCTTTTAAGGTTAGTTTACTGTGCCTCTGTCTAGCAGGGACACAGAAGAGATCCCAGGGGTAAGCCTATGATCTCCCATTCACTCGTCAAGATTTCTCTTGAAGAGGGTCATTGAGGGGCTCTGCCTAACATGGATTGGGATTTTGTTCCAGAGTGAGGGGAGCCTCTGGGATATGAATCTGTCCCTCCAGCATGTCCTATTTATTTCTGTGCTGAGGTTTAACTCCCTGGAGCGTGTAGCTCTAAGGGATTTGGATTTCCTGAGGTGGAGCATGTCCATTAATTCTGGTTTGGACATGGCTTTATACGTCAGGCACAGATCGCCCCTGAGTAGGCAGTAAGCAACTGAGTAGAGCTGGAGTTTCTTTAGCCTAACTGTGTAGGGCATCTGTTTGAGTCCCTTGATCCTCTTGGTGAGGTACTTTTGGGGTTTTTCCAGTTGCTGCAGGTGTCGGGTAAGGTACATCCCAAATAGGGCATTGCATTCAATTATGGGCCTGATGAGTGATGAGTAGAGGGGCACAATGACCTTTCTTGATCTAGATGTAAACCCTTTCATGACAAGGTGGGCTATATAGAAGGTCTTTCTAACTACTTTGGCAATGTGATTGTCAAAGGAGAGATTGCTATCTACTTGGGTCCCCAAATCCCTGATTACTTCTTCCATACTTACTGGATTACCACCTATGTGGTAATTTGTGGGCACTTTATGCACTTTTTGGCATTTAGCTTTAGGCCATGGCTCTGGCACCAGTTATCCGTCTCTGTGAGACCCTTTTGGAGGATGCTTGTGTCAGTCGGCGAGCCAGTTATGGCACCCAGTTTGCAGTCATCTGCGAACTTGGTCAGCCATAGTCCTCCCGTGTTAGCCTGTACCTCAGAGAAATATATTCTGAACAAGAGAGGTCCCAGGACTGAGCCTTGTGGGTCGCCACTTGTAACTGGTTTAGAGTCAGACATGGCACCTGCAATTCTGACCATGTGGGTTCTATCCCTGAGCCAGTTTGCAACCCATCTTGTGACATAGGGGTTGATATTTAAGCCGGTGAGCTTATTTATGATGCCCGAGTGGGGTATTGTGTCGAAGGCATTTGCAAGGTCCAGGTAGGCTGTGTGGACTACCTTCCCTTCATCTATGGCCTTGGTGACTGTTTCAAAGAAGTCGACCAGGTTCAAGAGGCTAGATCTGCCCTTAACAAAGCCGAATTGGGTAGGATCCAGTGTTTGGAGGTTCCCAATGTCTTTGTTTATGAGTTCCATGATGATATGCTCCATAGCTTTGCAGACCAGGCTAGTCAGGCTTATAGGGTAATAGTTTCTGGGGTCCGTTGTGGCACCACCTTTGTGGAGTGGGATCACTGTTGCTGTACGCCATTCCTTGGGTACATATCCTGTAGTAAGGCTGAGATTGAACAGTGACTTTATGTGAGGGTTCAGTTCTTCTTGGAGCTCATGTAAGACGCAGCCCGGGACACCGTCCGGTCCCATTGATGCTGTGTTTTTTGCTTTGGAGAGGGCAGCTCTCACCTGTGCATCTGTGATGTCAGGGAGGCTACACTCTGTTGGGATAGACATTTGCTCTTTTGGGGGAGAAGGGGGGGAGAAGTTTGCACTGAACCTGTCTGCCAGGATGTTGGCAATGTCTGTGGGTTCAGTGTATTTTTTGTCATTTTGCACTAACTCAGAGCATATCTGGGAGTTGCCTTCCAGGTCCTGACATAACTAAAGAAGGCCTTGTGATTATCTTTAGCGTCTTGTGCAATTTTTCTTTTGAAGCTGGCCTTAGATAATTTTATGAGGGATCGTAGTTTCTTGCTAGTACTGATCAGAGATGCCTTCCCTTTTTGGGATTTTGCTCTATCATGTAGTAGCTTCCTCCATCTGTTGTATAGCTTATTTATGGCTGGGGTCCACCAGACAGGTCTCCTGCCTTTGGAGGAGTGAGTCTTGGTTTTATTTAGGATAGCACAATCCATGAATTCCTGTAGGTGTCCATAGAATGCGTTTGTAAAGGATTCTGCGGTTTGAGACGTATTTTCCACTGGCCCAGGGGCTTTGAAAGTTTACACCTCGGTTTTGAGAAGTGTGAAGTTTGCTTTTGAGAAGTTCTTCACTGTGGTTTCCTTGGCTGGGGGTGGGGACGGGATATGGATGTCCAGTGAGATTAATTTATGGTCAGATCTTACCAATGAGGGTTACACCTCTGGTATGGAACATAGAGTCCCCATGTTGGTGATGAGCAGGTCCAATATGTTTTCCCCCTCTTGTGGGAGTGGTGACCAGTTGTTCCATAGCATTTGAGTTTATAAATTCTAGGAAGCGTTGGGCGAGGGTGTTGGGGCTTGAGTAGTGTTCCCAGTTTATGTTTGGGTAGTTGAAGTCACCCAATATGATGGTGTTTGGGGAGACCTTCATATTCTCCAGTGTTCTCAGGAAAGCTGAGTGGGGTTTCTGAGTTTGGGAGGGTGGTCTGTAGCAGGCTACAAACTGAAAGGCAGTTTTGCCCACTGTTAGTTGCACAATGATGGTCTCCGATGCTTCGTGCATCTAACTGTCTTGGATCCTACCCCCCAATATTTTTATCTATTACCCAAGATACTTAAGAACCCCACTGTTCCATCTGGAAGATCCACTGTTTCGGGCAGTGATTCATTAACTGAACCACTGTCCGCTTACTTAACCAAATATTTGCAACATTTTCTGGTTTTGGTCAGGTCAAGATTGAAGGATGCAACTGAGTTCTTACAGACTATCAGTGATACCCAACTTGAGCCCAACTGGCTATTGTGCACCTTAGATGTAACAGCTCTGTACACAAATATACCACATTGGGCTGGGTTGGAAGCCCTCAACATTTGGTTAGAGAAGGCCAACATTTATCCACCTGGTTTTAATACTTTGTTGTTTCATCTTACTGAACATGTCCTTACCAAAAACGTGTTTTATTTTCAAAACACTTGTTATTGGCAGGTCAGAGGAACAGATATGGGAGCATCATTTGCTCCCATATACACAGACCTATTCATAGGATATATTGAGGAGCAGTTAGTTTATGATACTAATAACTTATTTCAGGATAATATGGATATTTGGTGTCGCTCCTTAGACGACTGTTGGATGGTGTGGAAAGGCGACTACAATTATGCTTTAGAATTTGTAGAACATTTAAATGAAAACAAATGGGGCATATGTTTTACTCTGAGCTGTGATATAAATAAAATAACATTTTTGGATGTATTAATAAATAGATCTTCAGACAACACCTTGCAAACTGAAACTTTTAGGAAGTTTTCACAGTTCAATACTTTGCTCCATGCAACTAGTTACCATCCACCCCACATTATCCATAATATTCCGAAATCTCAGTTTTTAAGAAACAAACGGATCTGCTCCACTGCTGAAACTTATCAGTCAGGTAAAAATGATTATTCAACAGATTCCATAGCAGGGGGTACTCAGCTAGCAATTTACACAGTGCTAGTGCACATGCAGCTAGAATAGATTGTGAGGATCTGTTGCAATACCACTCAATACGAGATAATCATGATAAGGATATTACTCAACCTATACGGTTGGTCACAACATATGGCCAGAACACTAATACGTTCCGAAATATTATTAATCACCATTGGGATGTTCTGTTAGCTAATGATCAATTGGCCAATATGTTGCCCCCCCCCCCAATGTCTATTTTCATACAGATGAGGACGAACAAGTAATTCATATCTGACACACTACAAAAAAGGTCTAACTAAAACTAGTCACCAATCCAATTTATTTGGAGAAAAATTAATAGGAAGTCATCCATGTGGACACTGCAGTGCTTGTGCACATATAATTAAATGTAAGGAATTCACCAACAGAAACACATCCAAAATATATAAGATTAATGTTATGGGTAATTGCACTAGTGACTGGGTAATTTATTTAACTGATGACTACTGTGGGGCTTTTTACGTTGGACAAACATCTCGTCCACTTAGATTCAGGATTAGTGAGCATTTGAGTGATGTTAGGAATCATAAAATAACTAGCGCACTCCATAAACATACTTTAACCCATCACATTGTCAAATTTCAGTTTTGAATTATAGATAAAATTCAAGATAATAGAATCTGTAAATCAGGTTGGCACACTAAGTTGAATGAAATGGAATCAGCCTGGATAGTTAGGTTGGGTGCTCTCTTTAAACCAGGGCTGAATGAGTTAAGCTGATTTGGTGTGCACCAATTGAATGACTGGAACAATTTACAAATGAGTATTTAAATAATGCTTGACTTGTGGCAACTTTAACACTGAGGAAGGCTATTGTGCAGCCGAAACCGGTTTATTTTGGGTCAGCCACACTATTTGAATAATAAACTTTTTGGATTTTCCACCTCGCTTTGGTGCTGGACTTTTTGTTTTTTTCCTTGCCCTGGTTTCCTCCCACATTCGAAAGACATGCAGTAGGTGGATGGGACACTCTAAATTGGCCATAAATGTGAGTGTGTAGTGTGGAAGAAGTACTGTCAGGGCTAGCCACCCAGCAGTGTAAACCTTGGCTCTAGATGACTGTCACTGATAAAGTGACTCTCCGACCCCACATGCAAAAAGATGGATTTGGCTTTTTCTAGGGTGATACAATGATGCTCACAGGCAGGTGAATTTGTAATGAATCAGAAGATGCTGTTAAAAATAGTCTGGAGTGTGGCAATATTTTTCTCTGAGGCAGAAGCAAAAACTGGAAGGCCATATTCAAGTTGAGAAAGAAAAAACTCCTTTGCCAGTGGCTGCTTTGGCTTGTTGGGAAAGAAAAGGGGATATCTTTTTGGCCAGAAGAGGAGGGAGTTTATTTTGGCTCTCACTTTGTCTATATAGAAGTGGAAGTTTTGTGACTGATCAAGAAATAGTCATAGGTATTTGAAAGTGGAGGTTGTCTCTATGGAATAGTTGTGAAGGTCAAAGATAGTTAAAGAATCAGTTGCTTGGTGAATTTTCTGTGGAGTTCCAAAAAGCACAGTTTTGCTCTTAGTGGGGTGGAGAAGTAGTTTATGGTTTATGTGCAATTGATAGAGCTCATGGAAGTCTGGCTGGAGTTGGCATTGAATATTAGTGTTGAGAGTGGCCTGATCGGTAAATGACCATGTCAACAGGATATAGGATAAGTGGGAAATGGGGGAGGTCACAAGGAAGTTTATTAATGAATATGGAGAAGATGAGGGGGCAAAGAATATATCCTTGTGGTACACCTTTAGTAACAGGTGCAGATTCTGATTGGGAGGATCCTATTTTAACTCTGAAGTGTCCGTCAGTGAGGAATTTTTTAAACCATGGAGTGATGTCTGGACTAATACCAATCGATTAGTATGTTTTGGAGAAGATAGTGGTCAATTAGGTCAAATGCCTTTGTCAGGTCTATAAATAGGGTACCTGTAGGGAGGCAACTGTTAGAGTTTAGCAGGATGTCATCAGTTAGGAACAAAAGTCCTTTCATAATACATTGTCCAGGCCAGAATCCATGTTGTTTGGAGGTGAGCAGGTGGTAGTGCTGGATATAGAAGGAGAGGTGTAGACCATTTTTTCAAGAACTTTGCCCAGAATTGGGAGGATGGATATTGGATATCGTGCGAGTAAACGGAAATCTCCGTAAGGGGAGATTTCCATTTACCTCAATGTGGTCTCGGAGTTGGTATATTTAAGTAGGGGGTGGTGTGGGGGCTGCAGGGGGTGCAGTGGGCCTTGCCCCCCTGCCTACGCCAGTTAGTTTTTTTTTGTTTTAATTTGTTTTTTTTTTACGTTATTCGATGTTTTACTTAATTGATCAATAAAGTTTGACCTTTATTGATTCGATTAAGTAAATTTTTGATAATGTGATATAGACGCATTTAACCAGAGCAGTTTTCCAAATCTGTGGCATGGGATTTTATGTGAGCCATAGAGTATGTATATATGTGTGTATATATGTATATATATATATATATATATATATATATATATATATATATATATATATATATGGGTCTAGGACACATGCTCGACTAGCATATGTGCTTAACATCGAAAAGCACTTCCGTGTATGTGTAGTTCAAAAAAAAATCTACGTTTCTTCAGGGGGGCTTTGCCCCCCCCGCACCCCTCTTACTGTATCATTCTCACTCTGAGATCGCACTACAGTGGGGAAAAGGAAATTTTCCCTTACCCACACTGTAGTCCCATCTACGAAACAGGCACACATACATGAAAGCGCTTGTCAATGTTAAGCGCTTTCGTGTATGTGTGTTCGATGTTTTGTGATTCAGACATATGCTAGTCGAGCATGTGTCCGGATCCCATATATATAAATATATATATATACATATATATATATATATATATATATATATATATATATATATATCTGTGTGTGTGATATGGGTGACAGGGAAGACATGCACCAGGAGTTTATATTCTCAGATCCAGAAGGGGTGTCAGTGGAAATATTTTATTTTGGTGTGGGCAATGCATGATCTGTGGGAGGTGTGGAGTTTATTGATGGGAGATAGCTAAATCCTTTAAGGAGCTCTTCTGGAGAAATTTTTGCTGTACCACATTGAATGGTGTTTGTAGGCAGGGTATCATGAAGAGGTTTTATTCTTGTAAGTAGGTTAACCTCTATCCATAAGTCTTTGGGGGAGTATAAGAGGGTGATGTTTCTTTGGAGATTTCTTTTGTGCCTTCTGATGGACTTCCTGGCTAGGTTACGCAAGACTACAAAGGAGGTGTGATTGTCAGTTGTAGGGGTCTGTTTCCATTTTTGCCAGGCCTCATCCCTTAGAGTTAAACTATGTTAAAAGAACATAGTACTGTTTAGGACTGGGGGCATGGCCCAGAACTCTGCAGATGTCGTGTCTGTTCCAAGTATGTCCATTTTCATGAACTTTTTTTTCAGAAAAGAGATTCATAAAGGCAGTATATCAAGCATACAGCATAAAAGTATTTTTAATCATCAACCAATCACTCACATTACTTTTTTCTCCAGAAGTGAAATAAAATCCCCTTTATATCTTGTAGTTAAACTCCAGTACAAAAAAAAAATAATATATATATATATATATATATATATATATATATATATATATATAAAATTGTATATGCATAGAGATCTGTGCACGTGGTTTGATGGGTTCCTTTCCTTTGTCTTGTGTCAACTGTGGTTAGGAAATCCTTCTATATCTCATAATTAGCTGCCAAAAGCATTTCTTCTAAAACTAAGAAAGTCATTGTTCCATATAGTCTGCCCTGGCCAGACTCCTTATAGAATGTAACACACACCCTTTGACATGTAGCTTACTTTTGACGTACAAAACTTGAAACAAATGCAAAAATACATAAGAAAAATTATCCCTGGCCTCAGAAAATCTTAGCTACCAGTAGAGACTGGAATCCTTGTCCCTGTACTTAGTGCTTTACAGGATTCTGAGGTGGGATCTGTGGCTTGCTTACTATGCCCTCAGGGATTCTGCTGTCCTTGACCTCTTATTATCTCAGTAAGTCTGACAGAGCAGTCAAGACTAGAACAAGAGATCACAACCTACATCAGGAAATAAATGATACTAGGAGGGGAAAGGTTCATCACCCGACACCTCCCCTTGCTTTGGAATATGCTCTCCCTGTGGGTCAGGTAATGCGATTCCTTGTTGTCCTTCAAACATAGCTTGGACAACTGGATGAGTACCCTTACATTTACTCTGGGACTTAACAGGCCTTAACCGGTTTGATAAAGGTGGTAGAGCCAGAGTCTGGTTATTGGCAAGGAGCACATAGGCATTGGTCAAATTGCCTTATATATCCAGTGATCCTGTGATCCTAGGTAGGGTATAGAATGAATGCCTGATTTCAATTTCAGAACTTGATTTACTAGGTTTGTATTTTAAGGAAGAGCAAAACAAAAAAAGAGCACAATCCTGGTAGCTACATTCCAGATATTATCTCATCTCTATACTTCCATGTACCCTGAAACCAAGGTGTTAGTAAGCAGAGGTATAGCTAGATAAGGACAAAGGAATGGCTGCCCTGGGCATAAGGTGTCAGGGGCCATGATTAATAATTGCCAATGGGGGAGTATTACCGTATCAGCATTTAAAAGTGAATGCCGGATTTGTATTTGCAGTCACTACTGAAGCACTTCATATTTGGTATTCTAATGCGGCAAGCCACTTGTTACAGTTGGAGTAAGTGGATTGCTGCAGTTGAGGAGGGCTCAAGACTGGTGATCTGTACAGAACACAAGATAAGCAATCTACAGCTCTTCTCATAAGCATTAGCAAGAAAGTGCTATTTTATATTATTGTATATATTACATATCCGCCCTACCACAGAAAAGTATGCATATTAATAAACTCTAACAGATGTCAACCAGAGATAAAAGGTAATAGGGATGTTATTGGTGATCAGCTAGAATGAGCAACTAGCTTCTTAGTGTCTGTTAATTAAAATGTTAAAGGAAGACTCTAACTGCTGTAAATTCTGATGTTCTTCATGTTTCACTGTTGCAGTCATCACATTTGGGTTATCCCTGCCAGGGTAGCCCTCGACCGGCCTGAATACCAGAGGCTTAGTATTTCTGTATCGGTTGCTGTCACTTCAGGACTAACGTCAGGTCGTCAGTAGTATAAAGTAAGGCAGCTGATGCCATTACATCAGTCTTTCTTGCCATGGAGTCCGAAGCAGAAGAAGTTTGCACGAGTGCCAGTTGGCCACTACCTGAGTGTCGTCTTCCGAATTGAAGCTGAAGTCTTCTAAAGCTAAGTACCCCATTGGAGATCCTTTTTTTCTTACACTAACCGATGTCAGAAAAAGTTAACAATTGTCTTGCCTGTGGAAAACAAATACCACACCGAGACTTTCATTCTTACTGCGTCACTTGCTTAGGCCCAGACCACAATGTCCCCCTTTGTCACTTTTGTGCTTTGTTCAACACCAGAACTATACGTTATCGGGCCCTTATTGTTGCTAGATATTTTCGCTTACAGTCCTCAAATTCCGATATGGCTTCAGTAAGCCAACCGACAGCAGATCTGAAAAAATGTAAGGATAAAGACAAAGACAGACCGCACAGGTCCAAACCTACTGACGAGACTTCTGTTAAGCTAGTCGTCAGTTCTCCAGTCCTCAGTGAAGCGCTTTTGCAGCTCCTGATGCCTGCTTCTGTGGATTCGCAGACTGCTACCGAGACCCTTTCAGAGTCTGGTATGTCGCAAAACTCTTCTTCGACTAAGGATCCTGTGGTTGTCCCTTCCTTGGATGGATCCGGAGCCGCTGAGCAGGCACGAGCTTCTGAGGAAGTAATTCGCACTACCGATTCTCGCCTCTTTTGCATCTACTATTCTTTTGAAAACTACCGAGTTTCTAAGGCCCAGAGTGTGAACCACACCCAAGAAACCAACAACCCAATCTCAGTCTCAAATACTTAACATGGTGGAAGACCTTATCATGCTGATTAGGGGAAGCCAAGCTACCCCTTCCAAAAGAAAAATAAATCTGTCCCCAGTAGTTTTGTCTGAACAGGAGTCTCATGACTCTGATGCATCTGAATATGAAGATATGCAACCCCTCTCTGCTTATGAGGATTCTGATGCAGAGGACTCCATTCTTTCAGCCTCTCCCCCCGAGGACTTTTCCTTTGGGGAAAGCCTTTATACCTTAAGGGAGCATTTACAATGGGAATGTCAAGACTACCCTCAGTCTAAAAGGAGACTCAGGGAATTCTTAGATCTTCCACCGCACAGACCCCTGGCCATTCCCCCAGTCCTGGATGCTGTGGACGATGTTTTCCTGGAATCTAGTTTGACTCCTGACACCCTCCCTCCTGCACCCAGAAAACCTGACAGGTACTACAGAGTCCCTGACTAACACAAATTTCTTTTTAAAAATCCTACTGCTGACCCTGAGGTAATTTCTCAAGGGCCTAAAGGAATTAAAGCAACCTCTGCTAAGAATCCCACCCCCTCAGATAGGGATTCCCAAGCACTAGACAGACTGGGTAAAAAAGTATACACCTCTGCTACTCTTGCTGTCAGAGCACTAAATTGCCAGTTCCATATGCTACAATTTCAGCAACATACCATGGAAACCCTCAAACAAAAAGTGTCTTCCTTTCCTGCTTGTGCAGAATCTAAAGAGTTACAAGTGTTAATGCATTTTGCAAGTCAAGTAGCTAAACACACCTTGCACTGTGGTTTTGATGCCCTAGAAGCTTCTTGCAGGGCAGCAGTCACCAGTTTTGCCCTTAGAAGGCATGCATTGCTTAAGGAACAGCCCTTGCCAGACCATGTTAAATCTAAATTGTTGGATGCACCCTTGCACAAAGACAGCTTATTTGGCACTAAGGCAGAGGAGGTCTTAAAAAAGATGGAAGAAAAACCTAAATCTATGCAGACAGTTAAGGATTTCTTACAGGTCCAGCCACCCAAGTTCAGCAGACATTGCCCCTCCAAGCACTGGTCCTTTCCTGCTCCCACCAGATCAGTTCAGCCCAGACCCCATGGAAGCAGACTCCCCAGACAGAAGCCACAGGAAATGCAGAGATCAAAACAGTAGAATTCCTCCACTTCTAAAACAGGAAGTTCTAAGCCACCCCCTCATGGTAAGAACTCACAATGACTCTCCCCCCCCCCTTCTGCCCACCTTCACTTACCCCTAGGAGGAAAACTCTCCTTTCACGCAAGCACCTTGGCCACCAATACCAACAACAGCTGGGTCCTTAACATAGTGTCCCAGAAATACAAATTTACCTTCCACACTCTTCCAACTCCAAAAGGGTTCAGAGATCTACCTCCAAACCAGTGGGCAGAGGCGCAAAAGCAAGTCCTTTCCCTGCTCTCTATAAGGGCAATAGAGCACGTCCCTACAGAACAGAAAGGCCAAGGTTTCTACTCCAGACTTTTTCTTGTACCCAGAAAAGAGGACACCTGGTGCCCCATCCCTGATCTTTCCATTCTAAACATCTTCTTGGTGATACCAAAATTCAAAATGCTCACCCTCCAGCAACCACTACCCATGCTCTCCAAGGATGCTTGGCTAGCCACCCTAGACCTAAAAGAGGCCTACCTCCACATTTCTATCAGGGAATCATGCAGGAAATATGTGCGTTTCAGGGCAGGATCTCTGCACTTCCCTTTGGCTTATCTACTGCTCCTAGAGTTTTCACAAAATGTCTGTCTCCGGCCATTGCCTTTTGCAGACAAAGGAATATCCAAATTTACCCATACTTAGACAACTGCCTAATTCAGGCAGACAGTCAGGAAAAGTTGCTCAAGCACCTGGCCTTTGTAAAGTCCCTACTGACCTCCCTAGGGTACACAATCAAGGAAAAGAAATCCAAACAATACCCATCCAAAGGATTATATTCCTGAGAGCAAACCTGGACACAGCATCCCAGATGGCATTCCTTACACCAGAGAAGCAAACTTACCTGACAGCCTACTTCTCTCAACTAGCCACCAGACCCCAGTTATCCGCAAGGAAAATCTGCAAGCACTGGGGTTCATGGCATCTTGCATTCTACTAATTCCATATGCCAGACTGCGTATAAGGAAACTTTAATGACACCTAATAAGCCTTTGGTGTCAACACTCTCAAGACCTGGAAACTCCTATATCTATAATACCTTGCCTCCGAAAAGATTTTCTTTGGTGGGCAGCAACATGCTCCCACAACAAGGGACTACCTTTCTCACCACCCCCCACCATCCAGTCCCTCACCGCAGATGCATCAGAGTATGCCTTGGGTGCACACCTAGATGGCAAGTGCATACAGGGACAATGGAGCCCACACCAAATCCATCTGCACATCAACCAAAAAGAGGTGTTAGCTGGCCAGCATGCATTGACAGTTTTCAGGCCCCTTCTCTCCCCAGGGGCTCTCCTGATCAAACCAGATAACACCACTATGATGTGGTATATCAACAAGCAGGCAGGGACCCACTCCTACCCTCTATGCAGGCTGGCCATGACCCTTTGGCACACAGCCTCTGCCATACAACTCCACCTGCTAGCACAATTCCTGCCAGGTTCTCTAAACTCTATGGCAGACCACTTAAGCAGAAGTCTTCTTGACCTACATGAGTGGCAGCTAGACAAAAGAACTTTCACCCTAATAACTCAGAAATGGGGCACCCCGTAGGTTTACTTCTTTTCCTCCCACACCAACCATCAGCTCAGCAAGTTCTGCACCAGGGAGCATCACTGCATGGCTTGGAAAGTGGATGCCCTGTCCTTCTCCTGGGTCAATCTATCGGTCTATGCCTTTCCTCCACTACCTCTCATCCACAGGGTACTGCTCAAAATAAGGAAGGAAAAGCCAAGGACAATTCTTATTGCTCCAGACTGGTCTCACCAGCATTGGTACCCACTGTTGCGCAGCCTGTCCCCACTGCCACCTTGGCATCTCACTCAGACCCCAACCCTCCTGACCCAGAGGGAAGGAGAATTCATGCATCCCCAATTGCAGACCCTCAATTTGGCAGCTTGGCTTATTCCCTAATCACCGATCAATCTGCCAACCTCAGTAAACAGGTTCTAGATGTTATACATGAGGCCAGACGCCCCAGCACTAGAAAGTCTTATGCTGACAAATGGAAAAGGTTCTGCACCTAGATTCAGGCTAAGGGATCCGATACGGTACAGCCCTCCCTCCCTCTCATCCTGGATTACTTAGCTGATCTGCTACACAGTGGTCTCTCTTTTTTCCTCTATTAAAATTCATGCCTCTGCTATCTCTGCTCATTTCCCCACTGAGCAGCCCATTTTCTCGCACCCTCTGATCAAACAATTCCTAAGAAGGACTAGCAACTTGAGGCCACCCAGAAGGGCACCTATCCCAGCTTGGGACCTTAACTTTGTGTTGGAAAAGCTCACCCTGCCCCCCACTTCGAACCAGCATCTTCAGCAGAGTTAAAATTTCCTCCTGTAAGACATGATTCTTTCTGGCCATCACTTCAGCCAAAAGGGTCTCTGAGCTACAAGCACTTATGGCTGTGGAGCCCTTCATCATCTTCCATGCTGACAGGGTTTTCCACAAGACTAACTCAGCCTTCATGCCCAAAGTGGTGTCCAGTGTGGCACTCAACCAATCCATTCATTTGCCCACCTTTTTCCCTAACCCACAGAGCAAGGGGGAAAGGATCCTGCACTCTCTAGATGTGCACAGACAGCTCAGATTCTATCTAGACAGGACTAAATCGTACAGAAAATCTGATCAATTGCTGGTTAGCTTTGCTGCAGGGGCAGAGGGCAAAGCCATCTCCAAACAAACAATTTCCAAATGGATAGCACACTGCATCCATTTCTGTTACAAGCAACATGGAAAGCCTCCCCCTAATGGGGTCCGGACTCCCTCCACTAGAGAAGCCTCCATCTCTGCAGCTTTCCTCAGAGGAGTCCCCACCAGGGACATCCTGGAGGCTGCCACCTGGACATCTGTTCACACTTTCGTCAAACATTACCACCTGCCTATCTTCTCCAAATCCAGGACAGGGTTTGCCACTGCAGTCTTGCAAGGCATCCTAGCCAGCCTCTAGTCTCCTTGACTGCCTCCACCCTTTTCCTCAGCTTTGGGAATCAACCCAAATCTGATGACTGTAACAGAACATAGTTCAGTTGTGTACGCTTACCATAAATGTAGATGTTCGAGTGTATTCACTATTGCAGTCCTGGTTTCCCTCCCTCCATCCCCCTCTTCTCTCTTTTATCTCCTTACAAGGGACATTTTGGTATTTACTTTCTACTGGTAGGGTTCTTCCACCAGAACCTGGCTCCCACTTGGGGACTCCTGACAGGGCAAGAAAAACTGATATATAAAGTAAGGCAGTCTACGCCATTACTAGTCCTGAAGCAACAGCAACCAACGCAGAAATACTAAGCCTCTGGTATTCGGGCCGGCCAAGGGCTACCCTAGCAGGGATAACCCAAATGTGATGACTGCAACAGTGAATACACTTGAACATCTACATTTATGGTAAGTTCACACAACTGTACTTTCTTTGTAGTATTTAGCATATTACTATGCTTCTACATAAAATGGGGGCAGAGAAATAGTAATAATATGGCATCTCCTAGGACTAGTAACTTTCAAAAATGAAAAACTGGCAATGTTTGTCATATTGATCACTGCTTCAGTAGCCTAAGCTATATGGATTAAATCCAGCTGGCCAGCTTCCAAAGTTTCTGGGCACTTCCATGCACCCAAACCATTAGGCTGCTCAAGCTGAGCTGTCTAAAAACATAGGTTTGGGCACCAAGCCCTTCAGAGCTTTCCTGTCACTGAAGAGCGGATCGAAAGTCAGCTTCTGCTGTTCCTTTGCTGAGCAGATAAGTTCTCTTTAGGTAAAAGCCTTCCATATTTAAAATGTATTGTTTAAATATACTTTCCTAGTTTTTTTTTTTATCTAGGAGTTTGTGTTTTAACGGACTGTCAAAAGACTTAACTGTACTTTTAAAAAAGGATCACACTTTTTTCCTGTTGGTTCAAAAGTTTCTTAAAACATTGTAAAACAATTTCTTCTGTGGAAAAAACATGTTTATTTGAATTTTTGTGGCTGGCTAAGTATATCAATGTGTTTTTTACTATGTTTTTACTAGGGAAAAATTACTTTTTAGGACTTTTACCAGCTTGTATCTTCTGGTTTCCCCATGAAAGAGGCACTATTTTTGGATTGACTATGGACCAAACTATTGGTCCTTCTTCCAGCTACATAAAGAAAAAGTTAGGCAGACTTTCCCACCACAGCAGGATAGCAATTTGCATCAGCTGCAGGTGGGTGACACTGCTGTGGCCAAAGCTGGTTCCTCAGACCACTCATCTTTTACCATATAACCCTCTTGTGTAGTTCTTATAGCCAGTATGGACCAGGGGAGGGGGCTAGCCACATCCTCTGCTGCTGTTGGGGTCCATTTGGAGAAGGGAGAAACACTTTTGTCGGTCCTGGGGAGAAGGAGCAGGGAAGTCCTACCTGTTTAGTCAGAATGTTGTGTCTATCCCTGGGGAAGCTGCTGTTGCTGCTACCATTAACAACCGTGTTGGACCCAATGTTCCTGTCCATAAGAAACAGAAAACTTAACATGTATGTGCTCCTGCTGAAATTTGTCTGGATAGGAATATTTTATTAGGTCTGGTTCAAGGTCTAATTCAGACAATTGATCCTTCTTTAATCTAGACATAAAGGTGAAGGGACAGATGCAGGGTTTTCTCACCAAATTTCTGATTTAGACTCGGAGGTGAACATGATATCTGATTCTTTCTGTGAGGGATTCTCTTTCTTTGACATTATTTCCATAATGTGCCAGTGTTTTCTGTAGGAGAACACTGATGTTTCTCAGCCCCTCAAAAATACTATGAGCTGTTACAAATGGAATTTCCAGAACCTTCTCCCATTCTTCCTGTACTGTCTGCATTGGAGGATGTGCGTCACTCCCTGCAATTTCCTCGACAGTTAGCCTGCTGCCCCTAAGGTTTTCATACACTCTTCCCAAACTTGATCCGGCAGCTATAGCTTAAGTTAATCCTGCTGCTGCTAAACATGTAGTTACCAGTCCTTTCCTTTTCTGACACAGATGTTAAAATAATTGATAAGTAAGGGAAAAACTTGTATGCTTCTGCAGCTTTGATTTTCACAGTTTTGAACTGTCACACTTGTATGTTAAAAGTTTATTCTGACTTAGTGTGAAAATGCGAGGAATGTTTTGAATGCAGTTTCTTCTTGTGAGGAAAAATCTGCTTTGAATGCTTTGGTTACTTCCATTTTACAGGTCACAGTTCATTCTTTAAAGTGTGTGTATGACTTTATTGATACCTCTTCCAGGGTTATGGCAAGTGGTACTGTACTGAGGAGGTTTACTTGGCTGCATTCTCAGAACCTCCTACAGGATGTAAAAATTGACATTTTAAATTCTCCTTTGGATAGAGAGTTTTTGGACCCTCTGCTGCACCTGCAAAGGATATCAGGAAATGTGATGAGAGAGGTAAGCTGATTTTTGGACTCTCTCAGATTTTCAGCCCTTCCTTTCCAAAATTTCCATGGGATTCTCTTCCCCCTTGTCTAGTTTTGTCAAGAGATAAAATGAACAGTCTCGTTAAAATGCTAGTAAGCAGACATTTAAGAAGCAATGGCAAGGAGTTCCAAAAAGAAAGTAGGAAGCCCCCCCAAAAAAAACAAAGGCCAGTATAACAAGTCAGAATGACCATTTAAGGGACCAGGCCTCCCTCTCCTGCTCTGGCATTCCCTTATGTCATCCAGAAAGTCTGAATCTACATTTCTTTCGCTTTGGCAACAGACAGTTTCAGACAAATGAGGTCTGAAGATCATTCATAAAGGTTACAGATGACAGTGGAAGGAGGTTCCTTCCTTTCAGGGAGTAATTCCTCATTCTCCAGACAGACTACCCTATTTCCCCCTGTCCTTTCAGCATGTGTTGTTTCAGGGAGTAATGCAGACAGTTTTGAAAAAGGTTTTTATTTAAGGATATTTTTGTGCCAAAGAAAGAAAATGTCTGGAGAAATGTTCTGTATCTTTCTTTCCAAACCAATTTGTGATAGTGCCCAAGTTCAAAATGCTGCCAATACACAACCCACTACTTCCTTGTTTAAGTTGTCTTATTACACTAGATTTAAAGATGCTTATCACATCTCGCTTTATCCAGACTTCAAGTCTTTCTTAAGGTTTTGTGTGTCTGGACCACATTATCAGTTCTCTGCCTTACCATTTGGACTGTCCACTGCACCAAGAGTGTTTACAAAGTGTCTAGCTCTAGTTAGAGCTCTTTGCAAGCTACAGTTTATCCACATTTTCCATATTTAGACAACTTGCTTATCTGTGCAGAGTTTTGTAAATGTCATGAGGCTCTCTTTTGGGTGAGAGATCTCTAACACAAGCTAGGATTCCAAGAGAACATTCAAAAGTCATTTTTGACTCCATCACACAGGATTGTATTCCTGGGTTATCTGCTAGACACCTCAGTTTGAAGAGCTTTTTTCCCCATAGGAAAAAATAGATCTGTATCTAGATCTATTTCAAGAGTTTTAAACTCGTACTTTGGTCTGTGCAAGGGAATACCTCAGGATTTTGGGTTTCATGGCATCTATGATTCTCATGATACCTCTAACAAGAGCCCACATGAGAAAAATACAGTGGTTATCTGAAGTCTCTTTGGTCCCAGCACCAACACTATTTACCTTTTTAAATTCCAGTTCCGGGATTTGTCAGAATAGAAAGCACATGGCTGTGACAGTGAATATCCCTAAATCTAGGTCTTACCTTCTCCCTCTCTGCTGCAAAGCAGTCAGTCAACACAGACATGTCAGACTTTGCTTGAGGAGCAATGTCAGGAGGGATAAAAGTGCAAGGTATCTGGGATGACAAGGATAGACACAAGCACATAAATATAAAGGATATGCTTGTCGTAATCAAGGCACTCAACTCTCTGAATTATCTGTGGTCTTCTGGACCTCTTCAAGTTGTTACAGACAATAAAACAGTCATGTGGCACATCAGGAAGCAAGGGAGAACCAGGTCTTACCCCTTAAACAGAGTAGCCATGTTAGCTTGGGATACAGCTTTACAGCACAGTCTCACTCTATAGGTATCCTACATACTGCCAGAGCAAAACTGTGTATCAGACAAGCTAAACAGGACAAAGGCAGACCCTTAAGAATGGAAACTAGATTAGAAGTCATCCAAAAGTTGATCCAACTGAGGGGAGTTCCTCAAGTATTCCTGTTTACCGCCTCTCTGAACAATCAGCTAGTGATACTCTGCTCCAGAACTCCTTGCAAGAAGGCCTGGGAGGGAGATGTCTTTTTCTCTCCTTGGACAAGAATGCTCCTGTATGCTTTTCCACCCTTTTCACATATACCCAGGATACGTTTGAAGATTTAGAAGGAATCATCCAGGGGCAATTAGGACAAGCTCCCTATCATAATGGATCTACTCACACAAGAACAAGAGTGTTTGATGCATCCCGACCTCAATCAACTTCAAATGACTGCTTGGATGATAGGGTCTTAATTCCTTTTAGACACTGTTTACTGAAGATATGCAGCAGGTACTAAAGGAGAAAAGTAAACATGCTACTAGAAAATCACATATGTGTAAATGGAAAAGGTTTTCTAGTTTGTACCAAAAACATAACCTGCATCCTTTCAGGGCTAGAGTTTCTCTAATTTTACCATATTTCTGTGAGTTACCATCCTATGGCTTTTCTTACTCCTCTATTAAGGTTTGTCAGCCATTTCAGTATGTCTGCCCATGGATCCCTCTCTTTCAATACATCCTCATGTCAAAATGTTTTTGAAAATAGTTTTGCATAGGTGAACTCCAAGAAAACTGGAGGCTTCTCCTTGGGATCTTAATTTTGTGTTAGAGAAGCTAACACTTGCTCCATTCGAACCAGCTCATCTGGATGACTTGAGGTTCTTAACATGGAAAACAATTTTACTGATTGCTGTGACCTGTGCAAGAAGAGCATCTGATCTGCAGTCTTGTATGGTGAGTCAGCCCTATCTCATTTCACACAGATATAGGGTATAGGCATCCTTCCCTTATGCCTAAAGTGGTATCCAAGTTTCCAAGCTACCCATCTCCATGTTTTCTTTCCTGAACCCCAACATGAAGATACGTTGTTCATTTCTTGTAAAGGTAAGAAGAAGGGACAGTGTGTCAAAACAGACTATTTTCAAAAGGTTGTCTCAGGCTATTACTTTTTGTTATTCACACAGCAACAAAACTATTCCAGGCAGGATCAAGATTTACTCTACCAGTGTCTTGGCTGCACTTATGGCATTTTGGAAAGGATTGGATTCTAGAAGTATTCCAGAAGCAGCAGCTTAGTCCTCTGCATATACATGTACAAAGCATTACAGGCTTGATTCCTTCTCTAGGTCTAGAGCAGGCTTTAGCTAGTACCATTCTCCAGAGGCTCCTGGATCCTTCCCCTTCCACCTCCCACCTCCCAAATGTTGTAAGCTAGGGTAATCTACCCATATAGCTTAGTTTACTGCAGCAGTGATCAATATGATGAACAAAGCACAGCTGTGTAAGTAAACTTACCATAACAGTAAATGTTCAAATACTCCCTCCTTCCATCCCTCTTAGTTTTTGAGTATGCTATTTTGTCACTGTGTGGTCATATATATTCCTAGTTATATACTTTCAGGACTCAGCCACCCTCTCACAGTTGGCATGAAAGCTCTGAAGGGCTTAGCACCCAAAGGAAAGTTCAGCTTGAGTTGCCAAATGGTTTGGGCATCTGGGAAGTACCTTGAAGCTTTGGAAGGTGGCCAGCTTTTATATCCTTGGTAGGATATAACCCAAATAGCTTAGGCTACTGCAGGTGTGATCATTTGAACATCTACTGTTATGTTAAGTTTACTTACACAACTGTACTTTCTTCTTGAGAAAACTAACTTTTATTTCATCCTTTTGTCTCCCCACTAATAATAAAGTAGGAGAGTAATGCATACATTAAGTAGCCAGCATGGCAACCTGTACATACTGTAACAGTGATGTGCTATACAGAAAACATGAGATAATCGCATTCAGTAAGATAAACTATACTTGTATGTGAACATTAGCAACCCCCTACCCCCGGTGGCTGACATGGATGGTGTCCTACACCTTCCTCCTAATGTGTCCCTTCTCTGCTACACCCACCGCATGGAAACTGCTGTCCCTCACCCACCTGCCTCTTCCACCACTCTCATCACTAAATGAAGTTGGATCATCTGGGTCAGGCAGAACTTTCTCTCTCTATGTCACAGAGCCGGTCTGGGTGTGAGTGAAGGCTTAAATAATAAACATTTAAATAATAAAAGAAAGTGGTTTATATCAGGCAAATGTAGATGTCTTTGCTTATGGCTGAAATGAGGAGAAATGGAGTTGACAGACTTCACAAAATCTCAGTGGTTTTCCTAGTGAGAAGTTTGATCTTAGGATTAGATATGATAAATTTTTAAGGAGTGAGTTGGGGGGGGGGCAGGATCTCACTTATGAACCTTCCTTGGAAATAAATATTGTACTAAAAAGAAAATTCCTAAACATTCCTAAATAAAATACTATGTAACAAATAAGAATAGCTGTAAACAGTTTGTGTATAACTTTTCCTTCTGTTTGCTTGTTTTAGCAAATTTCCTGAATATAATTCACCATGCAGCACTGGAGCCAACAAAGAAATACACTATGCCTCAGACAGAAAGCCAAGAGATTGGGTGGATTACAACTCCCTTGGTGAGTATATAAATCAGACCAAAACAAGGAAAAGAGAGAGAGAGGGCTGAGAATATAAGTGACAGAGAACATAACTAATTTTAAATGATAATGATAGCATAACAGATAACACTGTCACATTGTAGATGGATATGCTAGTACTGCTAACATGAATGCTAAAAAAAATAGTAAGACTGGATTTCAATAGAGCTTTGTTGTTCATGAATTATTCATGGAACAGTGGATTGAAGAAAGTGGAATTCCTCAAACCATGGATTTATTTCACTTTTATTTGAGTGATTTCCCCATTTTGGTTTTAGAGACTTTTGGACTTGTAAGGCATATATGCAAAATGTAAAACTGTTTATTGCCTCCGTAGCATAGAATTAATGCAAGTATAACTGCCAGTGCTATTTTCCCTGTAGAGATACATTTGCCTAATGCATTTAGTGTAAAATGTATGATATGATATTTTCTGCTTTTGTCCAATTCAACATTTGAGTTGTGGAGCCGACCTTCTAGAGCTTTGGATCTGAGACTCTGATTCCTCCCTTACCCACAGTTCCCTTCTTCTGCCTAAAGTACCTCCAGATCTGATTTGCCATCTGTTCCATCCAGGCGTGTTATCCAACATCTGTCATATTTGTGTCACAACAAGTAAAACATTTTCTGGTTAATTCCTTTCTCTACTCTTCCCTTTAGATATAGTTGAGTGTGATTACAGTATAGGATACTGTAAAAATTTGTTTGAAGTAATTTTATAGCTAGTGTTAAGCTTTTTTGTAGGCTGTAGCATGATCTTTCTAGATATTTCTAGTATCTCTAAATAACTTAGACTACTATTATTATTTGTGAGAGTGTGTTCTGTAGTACGGTTTGATTAGCGAATGCTAATTCATCAACCCCTTTTAAGCGAAAGCTTAAAATCTCGAACACCTGGAACAGTGATTTTTTTCCCCAGGGAAAAAACTTGCTGTTCCACAAAAAAAGGAAAAAAAAAAAAAAACATTACATAATATGGGGGGGCTTCGAACACCCCCACCTAAATATACCAACTCCGAGATTGCACCACAGTGGAGGAAATAGCGAACTCCCAAAACTGGCCCAGCGATTTTTTGCCCTGTGAAAAAATCACTGTTCCGGGTGTTCGAGATTGTAAGCTTTCGCTTAAAAGGGGTCGATGAATTAGCGTTCACTTTTCTAAGCATTTGCTAATTCAATATAGACCCTTTTTTTCTTATATTGGAAGTGGTTTAGATTATTGTTGCATATGTGTATGTATGTATGTATATATGTATATATATATATATATATGTGTGTGTGTGTGTGTGTGTGTGTGTGTGTGTATATATATATATATATATATATATATATATATATATATATCTATATATATATATATATGGGTCCACTACGTAAACTCGGAATACTGAAATCCTGAAATTCAGTATTTCAAGTCCACAACACCGAATGAACGAAATCCTGCATTTTCAGTATCCCAAAGCATCATAATCCCGAGAATGGGATATAAATACAGACTATGCACGTCAAAGACTGTACGTTGTAGTATCTAAACATGGCTTCTACGACTTATCCCCCAGCAGGAATAAGGATACCATATACCAAACTACAATATCACAGAAACTAAAGCAAGTTCTAATTATAGATGGATACGGATTCCACCTTGAAAAAAATCTACATCCAGGAAAGTACTGGTGCCTGCAAATGGAAGTCAACATTAAAGTGTAAATGTAGGTTAATAATCTTAACTGTACCTTCTGGTGAAGAGTTGTTAAAGTCTGCCTGTCACAATAATACTGGTGACCCTTCTGAACAGGAAAAGTATACTGTATGTAGCGAGCTGAAGCACAGAGCGGCAATTGTCTCGAGACCCACCTTGTTAGTAGAAGACGTATTAGCATCTGCCAGTTTAGATGTAATACCTGATCTTCCAAATAGGCATGCCTTACTGCAACAGGTGGGATGGGTCAGGAGAAAACATAGCTCAAGTAAAGGCAATCCAGATGTCACACTTCAAACACTAAACATAGACGACTATCCCCTCAAAACAGGACTGTTCATACAGAAAAGAGTAACAGATGATACTGGTGAAAACAATGTGATAGTATTCACGACTGAGATGAATTTACATGACCTAAGCACAGCCACTATATGGCTAATGGACGGCACTTGTTTTTATAAGGGTATTATATGCCATCGACTGTACAGCATACATGGTCTTATAAATTGTGGCAGGTAGAGAAAATCTATACCACTACTTTACTGTCTAATGACTAAAAAGTCTTTAAAAGCATATAATAAAATGTGGCATTGTGTATTTAAACTCATGTCGGACTGTGGCTTAAACACCAGTTTACAGTATGTGTTATGTGACTTTGAGGTTGCTGCAATAAAAAGTTTTCGAGGGAACCTTACAGGAGTGACCTGAAATGGCTGCCTTTTCCACTTCAGTAGGAACATATGGAGGAAGGTTCAGCAGTTAGGTATAACTTCTCTATACAACAGCAACATGAGGTTTCAGCTGGCTGTGAAGTCCCTAATTACCTTACCGTTCCTTTTGGAAGAAGAAGTACTGGAAGCGTTTAAAGCCTTAAGAGTCATTTCCAGAAGAGGGTAGGAAGTTAATACTAGTATGTATTAGGCAAATGGAGGAAGTTTGCTACACGTACCACAGCATATTACAGATTTCCCCCTTTATTCCCTGTGAACTTTTGGAATGTGTGCGACCTTAATTCATTGTTTTTACCTTGTACACAGAACTTGGTTAAGGCATGGCATCACCGCTTAAAGTGCTTGCTAGGTACCAGAGCAACTGACCTATCTGCCTTGATGTCCGCATTAACAAGTGAGCAGGATAGGGTGGAGCAAATCAGAAGCACTTTATCCAGTGGGTGTCCACCGTCACCTAAACGGAGTCAGATTCTATGAAGGCACAACCAGTTTCAGTACATTTTGCAGAACAAGGTGGAATACACTACCCCTGCTTTTCTACAGGCAGTTGCTACAGTTCTACAATTGTAAGGTATGCGGTGACTAGTGCTGTTCTGCAGCAAGCTATATGGATGAGCTTATCTATGGCGTACAAAACGTTTGCACTATTATTTTGTTTGGAGTTAAAACACATACTGGAATGAATGGTAATACTAGGTGAAAAGTGGATTTACTACAGATGCATTCGGAAAAGGTGGAGGGTTCACAACACAAAGTCACACAAAGGTGGAGGGATTAAAAAAATAAGAGACAAAGGTGGAAGAATCAAAAAAGTCGCACATCCCAGATTCGGTATTGTGAACATTTGATATTGTGATATAATGGGATTTCATTCATTTGGTATTGTGGACTCGAAATACTGAATTTCAGGATTTCAGTATTTTGAGTTTACGTAGTGAACTCATATAGATATATATATATATATATATATATATATATATATATATATATATATATATATATATATAAAATTGGTACTTACGTATTATCGCAACCACAGCTTTTCTGCACTGATAGCATTCTCAGCAATATTCCGTTCTTAGCTGAAACATCATGCTGCCGAGAATGCTGTCAATGCTGACAATTTTGTGGTTGCGATACGGAGCAGTGATCAATTATACCCTGACTCTCCTGAAGGCAACAGAGAAATTATGGCCTAGTTTCTGAAAAGGGCTGACGAGACATTTACTGCTCAGCATCTCTGATTGCGTTACGGTGCACTAAAATAGTTTGGTTAAGTGGCACCTGTGTATTTCAAACCGTGTCGCTTTGCAATAAACACTTTTTCTACAACCATCAAAATTATTTAATCCTTAGACGCCCTCAAAGGTGGGTGTGCAAGTGTGTGCAAAACATATGCTATAGCAAACGCTTGTTATCGCCTAAAATTATCCAGGGCAGGTAAACTCCTTATTCACAATATGCCCCTTGTTTAAAAATATAATGGAGGTTCCTTTTTGCAACAGTTGTTTAAAGAAGTTTGCACATACTCCCCACAACCCTTGCTCCTCGAAAGCACTCAAAACATTACTTTGTCGAGAACAGGCCTTCCACAATCAACCAACTACCACTCGCGGGTGCCACATAAAACTACAGCTGTGATTTTCACTGACAGCTCGACCTGAGATCAGTTTCACAGAGATTAATGAAATGACACTATGTTGAGCCTGTACAACCTGGGCCCTGTTACAACAGCAGGTCATGGCTCCAGCCGACCACTTGGCAATCACTGCAACATACTTAACAATCGTAGTTTCTCAATTTACACACAAAAAAAAAATCGGTACTTGCGTATCATCGCAAACACAGCTTTTCTGCACTGACAGCATTCTCGGCAACATCATGCTGCCGAGAATGCTGTCAATGCAGAAAAGCTGTGGTTGCGATAATACATAATACGTATCAGAACTTGTCAGAGATTTGCAATGCATGGCTAGGCTTAAAAAGACCCTTGTGGTCATTAGCCTAGTAAACACCTATGACAGGGTAAGAGTGAAAAAGTAATTATTAACGGTTTGTTTCCCCCACAGTCAGGGTCTTCTATATCCAATATGTCTTCTGAAGCAAGATTTCCATCTGCTTCTCTCAGTGCTGAGAAGAGGAAAGAGAAAGAAAAAGTCAAGTCTGAAGAAAAACACTTGGAGAATTATTTTTGAAAAAGAATGGAAGATAAGAGATCAAAAGAGAAGAAGCCTGACAAATCAAGAAAAAAGTTCCCAGATCCATCCAGTTCATTGGGTTCAACACCTAAAACTTTGAAACATTCAGATACACTTGTCAGTCAGGTCCTAATCCCCTCCTCTAGAGCTAGATTTTCTCTGGAATCGTTGAGCCCTTGACTTCATTCACCAATCCTATAAGATAAGTGATCTTCTAGATCTGTATCAATAGTTTCGTTGTCAAGGCTAGGATGATCCAACAGAAATCTCATGGAAATGGAAATTGACCAATGATGAGGAAATTTTTAGGACACAGATCCACTTGGGAGCCCTCCTGGTATTGTCACCAAGGTGTGGTCCTGGCACAGGCCCAGTAACCCTGTCACACTTTTCCCAGGGGCCATTCTAATAACTGGATTTGGTTCCCATGGGTCCTAATCCTTCTGGTGCACCTCGTTCAGATCCGACAGTCCAAGGGACTTTGTCTTCAACTATATCCTTTACTTTCTTGGCTCTGACGATATTGGATTGGGATGAGTCCCAGAGCCAAAGCATCAGTGTCAGAGCACTGGTAATGGAGTTGTCCCAGATGTTTTTGAAGCTGTTTCCCCCCATGGGTGCCTTAGCACTTGACAGCTAGGGTCAGAGGTCCTCCACAGAGCTGATCTCCCTTGGAATGGGGAGATTTCCCAAGTCAATTGACAGAGGAAATGCTTCCTTGACTCCAATTGTGGCAACGGCTTTCAAGGCTATGGAAAAGGCCTTGGCTCATCCAAGAAGGCAGGTGTGTGGACCAAGTTTGGATCCATCCTGATACCCAGTGTAACCTGTTCCTTATGCCTCTCATTTGTGTTGACAGAAACAGTCAGAACACATAGGCTTTGAGACAGCTCAACACTCAAGCTCACAGTTTCATTCTGATCTGTTTCCACCAGAACCCCAGAGACTTTTTCCAATGAAAGGGACATGCAAGTGGAGGCACATAGACTCCACTCCTAGTTGGTCACTGAGGACACAAATTTGGAGAAGAATCCCCCAGATCCCCTCTGGAAGACTTCACATTGGGGACATAATGGAATTGATGAAGCAGAAAGGGGGATGGTCCAGCAAAACTCCTTCTCCAAATGAGTCCATGTTCCTCAAAGCTTTTGGGTCTGGCTCATCTGTCTCCTGAGTGGATCCCCTCCAGATGCACTTATAGATCTTATGGCACAGAGGGCATAGAAGGACCCTGATATTACAGAGACAATTCCGAAAAAAAAGGCAGAATTGTAGCTGCCCCAAAAGATAGGAAGCACTGGTCAAAAGGATCCCCAGTAGAGTCCATGGTGGTAGCAGCAGCCACAAAGAAAGAACTGTTTGAAGAGAGTTCTTCTGTGCATCCCCTAACAGAGAGTCCGGGATTTTGGACAGACTATAGAAACGGACTCATGCTTCAGAGACCTTTGACCTCAGGGCACTAAATTACCTTGCTCATTTGACATGTTTCCAGAGGGATGTGATCAAGAAGTTCAAGTCTTTTTCAGGTAACTTACCTTCAGATGTCCCAAAAAGAGTGGACACCCAAATATCTACCCTACAATCTACATTTACTGTAGCCATGTGACTACTATCCAGTGCAGCAAATGGCACAGCAAGAGCAGCTGGTACAGGCATTACCATGCATCACCATGCCTGGAGGCAGCTATCTGATTTCATGGAAAGCTTCAAGGCATCCTTTATTAATGCTCTTTTCAATGTTTTCACGCTGTCTGGACCCAAAGTTAAAAGGACAATTACCAAGATTTAACAAGAAGGTGAGATCCTGTCTACCGTATGAATACTTTTCTCAAAGATGCCTACTGCAATATAAAAATTCAAAGGCAATCCAAGAGAGTTTGCTGTTTCCAGCTGGGGATAATCATTATCAATTCAGAGCATTGCCATTTGGTCTCATCTCAGCCCCCTGGGTATTCATCAAGATTATGATAATGATAGCATCTCACCTAAGACTGCAGGGGATCCAAGTTTTCCCATATTTAGATGATTGGCTCCTGTTACCTCCAGGGATATACTGCTACAGCACCATGCTTTCCTACTTCATCCTGCAGATCAGTTAGGGATACTGTCAATCAAGCAAAGAGCAAACTGCACCCTGCTCAACAGATAGAAGTCATAGGCTGTCAGATAAATACATCTCAACAAACTTGACAAACTTCCCACAGCAAGAGTACTGTTGTTAAGTCTGGTGGCTTTTCAGGTAATTCAGCATCCCCATCCACAAGCAAGATTTATTCTTCGTCTTTTGGGTCTTTAGTACCGCTAGCAAGATACCACTCGATAGTGTTACAATGGAATGTTTCCACCCAATGGACACAGAGTTTTCATCCCCTTCATGCCAGAATCTGTCACACTCAAGTATGCAGAAACCACATAATGTGGTGGATAATCTCTCCATCAGTTGCAGAAGGGCAACCCTTCTATCCACCTACCAACAAGGCTACAGTAACCACAGATGCTTCCCTTCTAGGTAGGGGAACGCATTTCGAGAGGAAGACCGTTCAAAGAACATGGTCAGCTATGGAGGACAAACTTAATTTTAATATCTTTGAGATGAGAGCAGTCCTCCTAGTATTGCAGGCTTTCCATGACTACCTAATAACAATACCACAAGGCAGAAGTAGAAAGAAATAACACTAAGTCAACGGACAAACCAGAAATAAGCCAAAATAGTTTATTGCACTTAGTGCCTCGGCTATTCAGCCTTCAAAGAGTACTCCCATTAGTAAGGTATGCCCATTCACGCATGTCTCCACACAGAAGACGCTCTAGCTGCGAGTCGAACAGGGCAACATCGTCCTGTGAGGTGGCAACGCTACCGCAGCACCACCACACAGTTTCAGAATGGTAATAATGAAAAATACTGGACATCAGTGGTGTTTTTGAGTAGCTGTCAGAATGTAACCATAGTAGCATAGTTTGACAGTTGTGACTGTAATATTCTGTCACTTTCTAAAGATTGTAGTAAGTGGGCATGTCAACCTTAACCTCCCACTCTCCTTAAAAAAAAGTAGTTTCAGGAGGTTACCCTTGCAAACATTCTCCAAAGTTGAACAAATCTAACAATATATGATCAGCTTTTATATTTTATTCCCCACTGTTTTACTGTGTTCGTGTGTGTGTGTGTGTGTGTGAGTTTATTAAATACTCCCCACGTTTACCAGTCTGCTACTCGCATCAAAAATAGCTCTGATTATTATACTCTAAAGCTAAGCTGCCATACCTCAGGATGGTTACCAAGCAACAGACAACTTTGTCTGCTTGTGTAACCTCACTCGCTATTCTGGACCAACATTTATGAATGGTCCAATGTTCTCCATAATCCTCATCAGAATTACAGTAAGGCAGCTTGAAGCAATAAACCTGTCTCAGTACAAAATATGGAGAAGCACAAGTATTATAGCTGGTAGTCATACGATTGTATGTAAATAAATGTTAGGAAAAAACACCACTGTTAAATCTGAGACATACGCTGTAATGTTTGTTGTTATTAACATCTGAACACACCTGCATTAAAATGTAATAGAAGTTTAATAGAAACATAGCCCTAAACAATAGCCTTGGTAGTAATGAACTGCTAATCCCATCTCCTAGAGTTGCCAACTACAGAAATACAGCAATGGCAATAAATGTGATAAAACACGTGATGAGCAAAATGATAATCTCACCCGCTACCACCAGTTATTATACAGCAAACAAGCATATAATGCTACCTGCTGCCACTGATAAATATGTGATGAACAGTGGTTAGCGGTTTTAATTCCTGCATCAATGCTATCAACATTTGATGTGACACAGAACCAGCAATATGGAGAGATTCCCACCACTGGTACCAGTTAGTATACAAAGGGGAATATTTCCTTAAGGACATATGGTAAATGTGCACTGTTGCCCTAAATAATAGCCAGTACCTGTCTCACCTAGATAAATTGCATTTTGGCTTCCAGGAATTTCACCCACTTCAAACTGAGCCCAGTGCCTTTCAGTATAACCTTACCAAGAGTAATTGAAATTTAACCAGAATTATTTTGCATACACACACACACATTTTATTAGAATGGGAGGGGTAAGTAGGGATCTTCAGCACCATCTGCTACCTTCGCTAGCTTTAAGGTATACTGCCACCAGTTAGTCAAAACTAAAATAAGCTGACCTTTAAATATTCAAATAACAGCAGCGAGCTTTTAGTAGTCACCCTTCTCAATGATGGGATGCCACACAGCTTTAGGTACATGTACAATGCATAAAACTTTTAACCACTAAATAAACCATCAGTCACAATTGCTGAAAGGTGAATATTTTTTCACTTGAAATAGATAAGTTAAATAATTTATTTTTAAGTAAATATGCAGACAGTAAAATGCCTGCTCAAGAAATTAAGAATAAAATATTTCAAAAGACAGTTAATGGTCATAAAAAGACTCTATAGCTTCAAAACTTGAAATTATCTTTCTTTTTGAAATGTTTTTTTTTCTTGCCATGTCTAGTTAACAACAAGTATCCCCTCTTATTAATGACCATTCATCCCCCCATCCTAGTATCTCACAATCAGGGTGAGATCTGGCCATTGGATGCTATCTTACAAGCCAGCTCAGCAGTGGTTTGTGCTCTCATTAGCTTCTCAGTAATGAATACATGTATGGTATGTGCCCTAATCCATTCACTGCATAAAGGACAAGTGACCTGTCACCACAAGAACCACTTTACCTACCTCTGATGAGTGAACAGTACCATGCACCCACTAGGAGGGCTACCACATCAACAGTTTGAGGTCTGAACAGGCTCCTCTGGTTCATCTTCTGACAGGTGCATTCTACTGTGGGATTGTGGCATTAGATGGCACCAGTCTATCCCCAGTGTTAGGCATGACCATGTTCCTCATGTCAGCTCCAACAGACTCCCAAGCCACTAAATCAAACTTAGGTTGCTTGGGCCCTAAATAACTTTACTGTTTCTGGCTTTTAAGTCCAAAATGGATTTTTCAGAGTCCTTACAAGCAGTATAATTAAGTTATGTCTCAAAGGGTATAATCCAGTAGTAACTGCTCCAGCTTCTGTATTCATGTAACTTTTATCTGACCAGGACTGAAAGATAGTCTCTCTCTCTCTCTCTCTCTATTTATATCTCCCCAAACAGGATTCCCTGTGGCTTTAGACTGAACTTAGAATATGCCTTTCTTGTTTCCATAGTTCTGTGTTCAATAACGAAGGATAAGATTCAGAAAGCTGTAGTCCAAATAAGGACATCATCATGTGACCTAACTCACCACCCTCCAAGAAGCATGAGACTTGAATTGCAGATACACACATTCATACAACAAGGATTTAGTCAAATTTTTAACTATACAACATTTCACAGTAGCAAATGCACAGGTGTGTACCATTTTACAAGTTTTGTTTTATATATTACATCTCAGTTAAAAGGCAAGTATAAAGCAACTTTTTAAAAATTTTATCTTGAGTCATTACAGCTTTATTGCAACTTCTGCAGTTTTCTTTGAAAGAAGTTACATTTTTAATGGTAATTACAATTCTTTCTGTAATATGAAATATTACTAACACAAGTATTATTATTTAAAGATCACTGGATCATTTTTGTTTAGTTTGGTTGGAAAGAGATGCAGTGTTGTGAATTTCCAAGGTAAAATATCTTTATAAATGCCCACGCAATTTAAATGATTTTGTATCCATGTGGGATCTGTGTTGTATTCGACACTTACAAAAATATGCAAGACATCTGTGGCAAATTGTACTTCTCTGCAGTAGGTCTGGAAAATGTCAAGCCAGTTTTAGTTGTTATGAGGTATACATTATATATAATCATGTATTGCATATGGTACAGGTTTCTAAGAGGAGTACATTTTCCATTGATTGATTTCAAGTAGAGCTGGAAGAAAATCTTTTCATTTATAATGAATGTAGATAAAATGGTTAAATATTTATTATCAAATTCAGATTCCAGGGTATTATTTCAGGTCTGTATTGTCTTATTGAAAGCTGATAACACTGAACGCTAGTTGATTGACCACAAAAGGTCGAACAACCAAAATAGCTAAGACATGGAACAGCGATTTATATATATATATATATATATATATATATATATATATATATATATATATATAAATAAATAAAACACAGCCCCCCCACCCCCTACTTAAATATACCAACTCCGGGACCGCACCACAGTGGAGGAAATGGCAAGCTCCCGACAACAGCCCAGCGATTTTTCCCTGGGGAAAAAAATCACTGTTCTGTGCCTTCGCTGTTTTGGTTGTTCGACCTTTAGAGGGCGATCAACTAACTTTCGATGTTATCAGCTTTCAATAAGCTGATATAGACCCTATTATTTCTTAAAATTATGCTGTTTCTTGTATTTTCCCTATTAAAGTACTTCATTCTTAAGGCAGTAACAGTTATCGTTTGAGTCAGGCAGTTAGGAATACATTTTTAAATGCAAATTTTTGAAATATATAATACCAACATCAAAATGTTCCTTACATTAAGTTTCATTACAATATATCCTCTTGTATATATTTTATATAGAGAATTATGATAGGGTTTCTGATCATATCCATCCTATTATGTGTTCAGGGCATTCATGCCAAGAAACTCGCCTCAAGAATGAAGCTCAAGAGGTGAATCTTGGCCTCCATGTTGAGAACACATAAGGGTTATATCAGTGCCTTTGAATGCCAGTAAAACATTTAGCACAATCAACAGACATCAGGCAGAAATAATGTTTCACTGAAGAATAAATGGCTGTCAGACACTTCATTCTGCCAAATGTTTTGCTGTGTAGCAGAGAAAAGAATCTAACCACTTTTAAAGCTGCTTACTTTCTGATGCTGTTCATTGCCAACTAGTACTTTCAAATGTTAATCCCTAGCATGAGACTCAATTTTTGACAGTACTTAGGGGTGCTTAACAAGTTTCTCTTTTTCCCATTTTTGGAGCATAATTGTTGTATTGAAGGTTGGGCGCCAGGCTGGCAACTCGACATTGTAAAACTCCACTGCCAATCATGAGTGGACAGTTGATCCGCTGTGGCGACCCCTAACCGGGAAAAAGCCGAAAGAAAAAGAAGAATTGTTGTATTCCATATACTACATAATTATTATGCGCAGATATTTGTCTTGCTTTATGCGCATTTTTTGTAACTTTTTAATGTTTGTACTAGTTCATGTTAAAAATAAAAAGTTATTTGAAAAAACGAAAGATTATTACATTTTTTTCATAAACAGGTGAAAGACACATCTCATATTACATTCACCCGGTCTTTTGAAAGACCCTATTAACTTTTAGCTAAAGGGTAGAACACTTGCCACTATCAACCTGTATCTTTTTGCCCTGGTACATAATACCAGCCTTTTGACTATTTCTTGGGTCTCTTTGTCTACATGATACTCTTCCATGTGGGTACACTCTGACTTTATTTACTGTCTTAACACTTCTGCTCGACATAGCTGACAGGTTTTGCAGTGTGTGCATGTGTGTGCGTCTTTCGGCTTTTCCCGGTTAGGGTTCGCCACAGCGGAACTTCGGTCCGCTAATGATTGGCAGTAGAGTTTTACGTACTGGCTTGCCGGGCCTAACGCACAACCTTCAACGAAGGGAACGCCCATTCACGTATCTCGCCACACAGAAGACGCTCTGAGAATCGAACGGGTAACTTCTAACTGCGAGGCGACAACGCTACCGCAGCACCACCACCGCAGCTTTTGCAGTATTCTTTTGCAATCTCTGGTCAATAGAAAATTTTGCATAATCCTTTTTTGTGCTTCCATGGGCTGAAAAATGCTTATGTGACTAACAACTGCTAAAATATTTCTTTTTATCCCCTCTTTAGGAATCCACTTTCTGTAAAAAGAACTTTCTTTTTTCCAGTTTGCAGACTCTCTGCCCTAAGGATTAGGATCCTCCTTGGTATCTCCCTCAAGTTTTAAAGTAGTATCTGAGAGCCGTACCTACCATAATTCTCTTGTTGTAATCAGTCTCAGTTCTCCTTATAAGAAAAGCTCAGTACTTTTTAACAACTCTGTCTCAGATTTGGACTAACTGCTATCAACCATTTCTTCTTGTGAACTAACTTCTTCCAGTGGAAGTCGAGAAACTTTTGACAGCAGACCGCTAAAGGATTTTTGTTACTACATAGCTCAAGTGATCACATTACCAGCCACTGCTGTCTGGGTCTCATCCCTGCTACCTTTCCTCTTGTGGCTGCCTCTATGCTGCCTATGTGTAGTTACAAGTCTACTTCTGTATGCCAAATTTACACTTACCCAAATTTTAGATTACAGAGACTACAGTACTGAAATTTCACTAAACAGAAACTGCACATTACTAATTTTTTTACAGGGAACTGAGACACATGGCCAACATTGAACCAAAAAACACACTGCAGTATGTCAAACCCACACTCCCCCTAACTAAATATACCAACTCTGGGATTGCAAAACAGTGGGAAAAAGGGCAAATTTCCCCATGTTGGCCAAGTGTCTCTGTTCCTTGTAAAAAATTCAGTAATGTGAAGTTTCAGTTTAGTGAAATTTCAGTGTTGTCATCTCTGTAAACTAAAATTTGGGTAAGTGTAAATTCAGTCTACAGAAGTAGACTCGTAGATGCACATAATCAGGATACTATGTTAAGAAAGTTATTACCTGTTAGAACATTTGCTGAGATATCATCAAACACTGAGATCTGCTTGTCTCCCTGTCCATCTTCTCAGTTCAAATGAGCCATGGTTAATGGCACCTGAAAAAGTGCCCATCCCATCGTTGTAACCAGAGTGGGCTGCCTAGGTAGCTAAAGTTTATGTTCTTCATTAGCTCACTGTTACAGTAGCCATTGCAATATGGGACATATCCTGACAAAAATACTGCAGGTCCAGCCAGACTACAAAGCTTCAGGCTCCTTTGTCACACACAGCACATCTGCCCTTTGCACAAGATGATATGCTGGTATAATAGGGTTGTACAGACATGCCAAAATCTAGAACTTTCTTGCAGTTAGTATGCTCTTGTAGGCTTTCATCAGCTTTGCATTTTGTACTACTGGTAGTTAGCTTCAGCTACTTCATCTTCATGCAGATAAGTGCCCTGTTGGGGACCCTTCCTTTTTCTGTAGAGATTTGTGTAAAATCTTGGCTTATGCCTGTTAGAAGGGGCAAGTGTAGCTGTGCACACCAAAAACCCTATAAAGACCCCCATTCTAGTTCTGTCTTTTGCTGTTTTTAATTTCTCCAAGTCTTTTGGGTTTCTAATACCATGATGGGAATGGACCCCATTCCTAAGTCAAAGTACGATTAAAGTTCATGAAATTATTGTTTCACTCTTTGATGTTAGCCAAAAGTGCTCTTCGCAGAACCCGCAATGTGCCCAGTAATGACTCCTGCAATTCGTACGGTGTTGCATGAATTGGTAACATATCTAAATACGATTGTAAATTCTTTTTTATAAGACCAGTTGCTCCTACTACTATTGGAACTGTCGGTGTATCTTTCTTCCACATGGCTCTCATTTCTGCCTGCAGATTGAGGTATTTTATGACTTTGTGTCTCTCTCTACACAGCACACTGTAGTCACTAGGTGTGGCGATTTCAATGATCAATGCTATTTTTATCTTCATTTCTTGGACCACTATATCCAGTTTTCTAGCATCTATCTTTTGGACTGTTGGTATTGGGTGATCCCACGTGATGTAAACTTCATCATTTTCAATGATTCTCTGTGACTTATGTTTCCAGTGCTTTTCAGCCACTTCGGTACCATAAAGTTTATACAATCTCGCCACATTATTATGCCTTTCAGTATACAGTCCCTCTGCCATTAGAGAGTCGCAACCATCAAAGGTGTGTGACTGTTTCCAATTCGGTTCCACAAAACCTACATATGTCTTTCTCCCACATGTTCAATGGACTTAGTGGGCTACGTACACGCTGGTTTACTATCTTGGGCTGCCAATATTAACCTTTAATTTCTTGATGTTAATTCACATCTCCTTAACCATTTCTGCATTCGTTCTTGATCAACATGAGGCTCTTCCAGAAGTTTTCTATACTTGCAACTATATTTGTTTTTTCCACATTTCTTGCCTTTTCACCTGCTACTTCACCTTATATTCTTTCTTTTGTTGTTTAGCACATTCAGTTGCTGCCTGGTTTTTATCCACTTCTGGTTTGATTTCCATTCCTCCTTGACGTCAATATGCTTCTGCTAAATTAAGCAGAGATGTCATTTTAGATTTATTCTCCTCATGTTTCAAAACTTTCACCACATTTGGATCTTGTTAGGTCAGCGAGTCCCACAATTGCAGATCTGTACATATAATCAATTTCAAGGAGGCCCATCCCTCCTTCAGAATGGGGAATATATAATCTTGGCATACACTGATTTTTATAAATTATTTGGTGAGCATGAAGCATCCTTCTTGTTTTAATATCCAATCTATCCAACGATTTTTGGGGCCAGTCACTCACTCCAAAACTATAAGTTGGGACAGGAAGAGCAAATTGATTTTTAGCTTGGATCTTGTTCCTAGGTGTCAGTGCTGTTTTCAGGATGAATTTAAGTCTTCTAAACTACTCCTTACTAAGCTTTATTCGCATTTGTTCATGTTTTATTGCTGATCCTTCATCAATTCCCAAGTATTTATACACCCCCTCTTGCTCAAGTTCTTTTATATCACATTCTTGTCCCAAACTGATGTTTTCCTGGTGCTGCAATTTTCCTTTTTTAAAGGTTGCTTTTGCACATTTATCAAGACCAAATGCCATTCCAATATCATCTGAAAAAGTTTTGACAACCTGCAGCTGTGCTTTCAGTTCCTCATCTGATGAGCTATACAGTTTTAAATAATTAACAAAGAGAAGATGAGAAGCCATTAGACTTTGTTGTTTTCTAGAAGCCAAATTATAGACATGGCCTAAGCTGTTAAGTAAACAGCTTAATGGGTTAATGGCAAGACAGAATAGCAAGGGTGACAGAGAGTCACCCTGGAACATCCCCCTTTGAATTTTTATCCCTGGGATAATAATCTGTCCTTTATCATGGCTTAATTGCAAAGTGGTCTGCCACTGTTTCATGGTTACTGTAATGTAGTCAATCAGTGTAGGGTGTATCTTATACATTTTTAAGCACTCTTTTATTCATGAATATGGGATACTATCAAATGCTTTTTTGTAGTCAATCCATGCCATACTTAGGTTCTTCCCCTTCTTACAATTCTCCACTATAACTTTGTTTAACAAAAAAATGGTCCTGTGTGCCATATGACTTTCTTTTATTGCCCTTTTGTTCTGCCATAATTGAGTTTTCTTCTAAATGACTATAAACTCTGTTGGTGTCAATTCCCGTGTATATTTTGTATGTCATCGGAAGACAAGTTATTGGTCTATAATTTTTAGGGTAGCTTGCAGGTTCACACTTAAGTAAAAGCATTGTTTTTCATGTTGTTAACCAGTGCGGTGTATGTTTGGGGTGCGCATATAAATAGTTCTTACTCATGGCTAAATCCTAGTGCAAAGAAGTTAATACTTTAAGCCAAAAGTTAGGTACTGCATCTGAGCCTGGGGTTTTCCAGTTAGAGGCTTTTCTCAACTTTATTTCAATCTCTCTGGCTGTTATTTCAGACCATTTCATATCCTGTACCTTTAAACTTCTTATTCTTTCCTACACTTCTTCTATCCATTTAGCATCTTTGTTATGTTCCACAGGATCTTCATAGATACTTCTCCAAAATGTATCTACTTCTTTTTTAGGCGGGCTAACATTGTGATCTGTAGTGAAAGTAGGGAACAGGTGGAGGAGACCCTGGAGAGATGGAGATATGCTCTAGAGAGAAGACGAATGAAGGTCAGCAGGACTAAGACAGAATATATGTGTGTAAATGAGAGGGAGGATAGAGGAATTGTGAGGATGCAAGGAGTAGAGGTGGCAAAGGTGGATGAGTTTAAATACTTGGGATCAATAGTTCAGAGTAATGGTGAGTGTGGAAGAGAGGTGAAGAAGAGAGTACAGGCAGGGTGGAGAAGAGTGTCAGGAGTGATTTTTGACAGATGAGTACCAGTAAGAGTGAAAGGGAAAGTATACAAGAGAGTAGTGAGACCAGCTATGTTATATAGGTTGGAGACAGTGGCATTGACAAAAAGGCAGGAGTTTGAGCTGGATGTTGCAGAGTTAAGGATGTTAAGATGTGCACTGGGTGTGACGAGGGAGGACAGCATTAGGAATAAGTATATTAGAGGGTCAGCCCAGGATGGAAGGTTTGGAGACAAAGCCAGAGAGGCAAGATTACATTGGTTTGGACATGTGCTATGGAGGGATGCGGAGTATATTGGGAAAAAGATGCTAAGGATGAAGCTACCAGGTAACAGGAAAAGAGGAAGGCCTAGGATAAGGTTTATGGATGTGGTCAGAGAGGACATGCAGGTGGTTGGTGTGACAGATCACGATGCAGAGGACAGGAAGAAATGGAAACCGATGATCTGCTGTGGTGACCCCTAATGGGAACAGCCGAAAGTAGATGATGATGATTATCACTTCCTGTTACCTTATTTCCCAATTCTCTATAAAACTTTTTTGGATCACCAGTAAATTGTGTATTTTTGTGCTTTTCCTTTATATTTATCTTCGTATCTTCTAAGTCTTTCTGCCTGTTTTGAAATTTTTAGTTTATCTCCAATAGTGCATAATAGATCCTGGTCTGTTCTAATACTGCGCATTGCTTTTATCACATCTATCTTTCTTAATATTTTTGTTGATCTGTTCCCTCTTCTATAATCTTCTAACAATGATACTTCTTGACTTAACTGGTTTATAGTTTTCTCTATTTGATATTTCCATGATGGTATTCACTTTCACCCCCTCTTTTCCCTCGCTACCGTATGTTCCTGTGGTAGAACTTTATCAGTTATTAATTTAGCAGCACAGTAATATATTCTGTTTACTTCTGTTATATTGCATGGGTCTCTATGGACAGTCCTAATTACTGTGTTCATTTGTTTTATCAAGCTTCTGACTTTTGGGGTTTTATTAACCTTCTGCAGTCTATTTCTCTCATTGATCTTGATATATCTATCTTTGTCTATTAAATCAAGTAACTCTTCTCTTAACTCCTTTTCTTCCATACTGTGGGCACATCCCTTGTTTTCCCTTCCCTGTGGGCATTCTATAGAAAGTTCTATAGCATCTTCCTGTGACACATTCTCTTCAATTTCATCCTGTGTCATCTATTGTTCTGTCAAATGGGAACTCACCGGCCTATCTCTCCTCAACACTGACTGCGTCAGAGTTTCCACGGTTTCCTGTTCCTTTCCTTGCTGTCTAGCTTCAAGTGAATGTTTATACTGGTTTCCTAAGGAAGGCTCCAAAATATCTTGATATGGCACCTGACCAGTTACTAACTGTTCCACTGGTTTCCCCTTAATTTGGATATCCATTGCTCTATTCTGTTGTGGTGCTTTCTGCGTTTGATTTTCTACACTGAATCCTTCTTTTGCAATTGTTCCATTACCTCGATTTCTATTTCTTTGACTTCTCCATTGCTCATCTCTTTTTCTACTTTTCCTCTTAGTCTTCTTATTTTTTGTATTATAAAGTTTTCCATATTCAGACTCCTTTGCCTATATATTTCTTCAAATATCTTTTGTGCTGCTATTTTTGTATTAGTTAGTTTTGCTTTCTCCTTTGCATAAATATTACACCATATTAATTCTCTTTTCCTTTCCCCTGTCCATATTTCTTCTTCACATGTCTCCTGATCTTGCTTTTCCTTATTCTGAGGACTCACTCCATCCTGCTGTACTGTAATCTGTTTTAGACCTTCTACATTAAATCCTTCACTTTGCAGGCACTCCATAACTTCAGCTTCTATTTCTTTACCTTCTGCTTTACTAATCGTCTTTTCTACATTGAATTGTTGTGCTTTTAGTCTTTTTGTTGTGAAATTTTCCATATCTGGATGCCTTTGCCTGTATTTTTCTTCAAATATCTTTGAGACTGCCTTCTCCATATTAGTTAACTTGGCTTTTTCCTTTGCATAAATATTGCTCCATATCAAATCTTGCTGTCTTTCCCATGTCCATGTTTCTTTTTTACATTTTTCAAATATCTCTAGGTTTTGTTGTTTATATTTTCTCACTTCCTCAGAGGCTTCTTTTTCCAAAGAGATCAAAGTTACTTGATCTATATACTGTTTTTCGAAAATCTGTTGTATTAATGAAAGCAAATTTTTATTTGAAGCTTATAACAGTTTTTCCTGTGGAAGTATTTTTCTTTCCTCTAATTTCTCTCTTAATCATTTTGTATATCTTGTGTCTGGAAATTCTGGGCTTTTTGCGTAATAGTAACAATACATAATTTCTTTCTTATCCTCAATGGTCCACTCTTTCGTCTTTACGGCTCTTCTTTGGCCAATCAATTTTTGTCATTTTTGTGGACTGCTACTTCCTTCTACAACAGGGGGGGCCATCCTCCCCCTGAGCCAGGCCTGGCCCCATTGTAGGAATGTTTCCGTATTTTGAGGATTCTACACTGTCATTTTTTCCAGTCCTGGCACCAGTGCGCCTTCCACAATTGGGCAGTTTTTTTATCCTGGGTCTTGTGCACCCAGTTATCTTTTTTTTTATTTTTGATTTACTTCTGTCCATGATATATGCTATATAAATACAGTCTATATATCAGTGTCGCCTTGGTGAGATTTTGTGAAAAACAGGGTCCACCTCGCAAAGGTACTCACCAAGACTTGAGGATAAATTCAATTTCAGCACTACTACTCTCCTTTGCTTGCTGACTTTTCATCTCTCCATCCAGACCCCTTTTCTTTTGCTTGAGTGAAGATCTCAATGATAGGTCATGCTCTCTTTACCTGTCATTCACTCCCAGTACTTATAGGAATAAATTGAACTCCCTTTGCACTTTCTACAAAACAGAGGTCTGAGCAAGCAGCCATGATGATGGATTCCCCTACATCAGACCTTGCCCCCCAGGTAAAAAAAATACAAACATTTGATGAGAGAGGTGAGTGATGATACTTATGTTGATCTCCCTTGTATAGTCCATGACCAAAGACTCTGCTGAGGTGCTTATGCAGCCATCTGATCATCAGTCTGTTTCTCTAGGCTCTCTAGTGCAACCCATTCAGATAACACTGTAGTCCAGGACCCTTGCATATTGAACAGACCATTCACCTGGTAAGGAGGATCCACAAATCATCTTATCTGAGGATAGGGGAGGTATATAACAGGATCTTGAAGGAAACCACTGTCTGGTTGTTCACAGAAATCACATCTATGGCTTTAACTTCAATGGCTTTACTTCTGTACATTCCCAGAAAGCACACTTAGACAACAAAGCATCTACCTTTTTCTCTTACCCTTTCTCCTCAGAAAGGGAGTCAGGAGGACTGGTTTAACTTTGCTGTAAGCCATTCTGTCTTTTAAGTCCTACTTTCCTACTTCTTCCTCTTCTTAACCTATCAAGAGAAAGAGAGTTTCTTCATTCCCCAAAAATGAGGGTTTACCTGACTCTGATAATGAAGAATTGAGCTATGCTTCTCATATTCCTTTCACCATTACAAAAATGTTTTTTTTTTTTAATTGGAGAGTAAAAGAAGTGCTTTATACAACTCCATTTGCAGACATTGCCATTATTTCTTTACAGGCAGAGAAAGAGTGAGAGAATTACCAGAACCACCACTTTTTCCTCTAACCTAATTGCTAATATATATATATATATATATATATATATATATATATATCTATATATATATATATATATATATATATATATATATATATATATATATACTTCTTCCTCCTTAGCTTTCAGGGCAATAACTTGCCAAACTCATATGTTTGCATATCTTTTTGTCCATGTTAAATAATGGCACAATCCTTTTCAAACATTCTAAATTCTGGCTTCCAAGATGGCTACACACTGATCACCAACTTAATTTCAGCTCTCCCAGGGTGAAAAAAGATACTGATAGATAAGGTCCAGTAATACTGCCTGTTTCAGTAAAATGCAGTTACTGGCTTGTAAGTACACTGTCTGGATGTCACCAAAGAAATGTAGACTGCCTGAAAGAAAATCAGCTAGAAAAGTTGTAGAGAAAACCCACTGATTAGGAAAAATGAGAAAAAAAGGACTTCAAGCTTCAGCTTTGGTACAGAGGATAGCTTCCACTAATTTAGATGAAAAAATAAATAAATGTACTCAGACATGAGTAAAATAATTGAAGCACTGAAGGAGTATATAAACTCAAAAATAACTTTTTCACAGAATAGTATAGTTAGAGGACAGAGCACATGGAGAAAACCTGAGATTTTCTGCGGTACAAGAGAAAATGAAGGACCAAACTGTATTCATTTTATAAGAGCTCAAATAAGTAACTGGACTAGTATCCCACAGCAGGATTTGTTAATTGAAATGGCACATTGTGTGTATGCTCCAAACCTGGTCATGAGAAAGCAGCCATGACCTATATTAATGAAGATGCAATCATACCAGCAGAAAGAGTTGATCCTGACAAAACTGTGGCAGAAGGGCCATGTGTCTTAGCATGGATTACTTTTCTTTTTAAAAAATCTAGCAAAGCTAGACGTTACACTGTGTAATACCTTAAACCTCTTGTATCAGAGTCAACATGGGATATACAGAAATTACCCTTTAAGGATATCAGGTGTTTCAGCTAAATGGCAATACTGAATGTCCATGACTTTTTCTTTTACTTTTAAGTCTATTTATGGACAGACAATGAGTTTTCCTGTATGACCTTATTACTCATTGTTTTAGTTTGTTGGTTGAGATATTTTTAGGCACCCTTACGTTTATGGATATCAGTTGGGTATGACAACCCTGTGTTTCCAAAAGTCAAACATTCCTCTTGTGCTGATGATGCCATAAAAAAGCAGAAACATGCATGTCCACAGCTAGAGGGGGTTTGACTTTATTGGCCTGAAACTGTCCATAAATAGACTTAAAAGTAAAAGAAAAAGTCATAGACATTCAGTATTGTTATTTAGCTGAAACACCTGATATCCTTAAAGGGTAATTTGCATATATCCCATGTTGCCTTTGATACAAGAGGTTTTAGGTATCACACAAAGGAAAGTCTAGATTTGCTAGATTTTTTTTTTTGTTTTCCTGTGTGACCTTATTACTCATTGCTTTAATTTCTTTTAGGTTAACACAAGTCTGGGAGTGTGGTTGTCAGCCTGGGTCTTTTGTTCCTATTAGGAGGGTCAAATTTCAATATTTGAACGTGTACATATTTTTGTGTTTTAGTATTAAGTTAATAGGTTTTAGGGGGTATTGGGGGTGTGTTAGTGTTATAAGATGTGACATTGCCTCAGATGTATATGACAAGAAACAACTGTGTAAAAGTTCAACCTGCCAAACAGGGTATGCATATAACACAAATTCTGGAACTAGGCATTTAACAAAAAGAGGTGTCATACATAAAAGGTGGGAATAATAACATTTTAATACAAGGATGCTTTCTTTAATGTCTTTAAATGTAAATGGCCTCATAGATAAATACAAAGAAGATAGAGTGGTGAACTATATTAAAAATGTAGAGTGCAAGTAGCTATGTTACAAGAGACACACTTAAAAAGAACCGAACGTGTTCATTTGATAAAAAAAGGTTTTCCGGATGATTATTTAGCGGAATACCTGGGACAAAGGAAAATAGGAGTACTTATATTAACTGCAAGAGGAGCTCCAATAGAAGATCAAAAAAGATAATAATGGCAGACATGTAGTGCTAAGGGGCTACTGGCAAGGGAGGAGGAGGATTACACTGACATGTATTTACATTCCACCTAAAACTACTATAATGGAGCATAAGAAAATTCTGGGAGAAATAATCAGCTTGCAGCAAGAAATATTACTTGTAGGTGGGGACTGGGATTTGATTTGCAGCAATGAAGATGCGTCTGGGGGGCCTAGAAGGGAAAATATATCAAAGGAGGGTAGATTTTTGAAGAAATTTTGAAAATATTGGGAGCAAGGAACTAGAGAGGGAAAGATGATAGAATGGGAAGACGCTAAGAATTTATTTGGACTGCAGGTTAGAGATTGCCTTCCCTATCAAGGATTGATATCAGAGTATAGGCAAAGAGAAAGAAAAAGGAGGATCCAAAATGAAAGACCAGCACTGGTAGAATTTTTAATAGACTCTAGAACAAGAAACTGCCATTAAAGAAGGAATAATTAGTAGAACATATAAAATTTTGCATGATCATTATAAAAATCATAGGAGGTTAGAAAGGATTGGGAAGAGAGATTGGAGAAGCAATTCACAAAGAAACAATGGTGGATTTATGTATGTCTCTGAAATATGCAGCAAAATCTAGAAGATTTGGGATTTTTGCCTGTATATGTTTACATAAATATAGAATTTTTCCTCAGGCAAGCAGTAAATGTTGGAGGTGTGAAGGGGAAGAAAGATGTAATTGGGAGCATATTTTTTGGGAGTGCAGTGAGTTGGCGGATTTTAAGGATTCCCTGCAGGATGCACTGCTGGAGATGCTTGGTGGGCAGATTGGTCTGACAAGGGAGATGATTTTTTTGAGCTATGATAGAGAATCGGAATTGACATGGTAAGGCCTTGCTGTGTCTAATAATGGTGGCTGTCAAAAAAGCAGTTATTAGAAAATGGAAGTCAAAATCTAAACCAGCTATATTGGAAGTAGTGAATATAGTAACAGAGATAAAACATCTGGAATTGAGATTTTTAGAAAAGAGTAGGATCAAACTACATAAGAAAAAATGGGAATTGTGGGAACAGTACATACAAGAGAAGAATAAGGCCTAAAAGGTGGCAGGACTTAAATGAGCTATGTAATGTTTAAGTGAGAAATATTGGGTAGATTATAAATGATGTATAATGTTTGGAACTGGGAGTGTGTCAGTATGTTTGTGAAGTAAAATACTTGCGAATACGATTGTGTCGATGTGGTTTGTTTTCATTTATATAAATGTATGATTGCCTATGTACTAAGTGATGTTTTAATAAAGATGCTTCTTGTTTAAAAAAAAAAACAGGAATTGAATAGTTTATGTAATATTGCTTAGGTTATACGATATATAGTAATATATACAAAGTAAATTGTTTATGTTAATATAGTTTGATTACTTTTATATGAATGCAAATTTGCCTGTGTCACAAGTGATAATTCAGTAAAGGTGTTTGAAAAAAACAGTGGCAGTAGGGCAAAATATTAAAACTTGTAGACAGTAGAGTGTTTGTGGAAAATGATTATTCACTGCTCACCAAGCAGAGAAGAAGAAAATTGATCCCATCAATCAGGAAATGCCTAGAGGCAGGTGTAAGATTCAAGCTGCTGCATCCAGCTGTCTTCAAAATATTTTTCCTGGAGGATCAAAGCCATTTCTGATAGAGAACAGGTAAAGAGGGAAATACATTATAGGTGGGGACTGGAACTTGACCTGCAACAGTGAGAATGAATCTGGGGGACCTGGAAAGGAAGATTTAACAGACAAGGGTAGGTTTCTGAAGAAATATATGAAAATATTTGTTATGGAATGCATGAATTCAGTAGTAGTAACCAGGAAAGAATTGACATATTATTCCCTTGGGTACAGTAATGGGATCTAGACTAGACAAAACTTATATTTCACAGGAACATGTGCATTTAATTGAAAGTTTTGACACACACCCAATAATTATTTCAGATTATGTGCCAGTAATAACTAAGATAAAAAAAATGCAAGTTAATGAAGTGCAAATAAGACACTTATACTTCACCACCTACCCGTTAAAAAGAGAAGAATTTAAGGAATAGGAAGTGGAAATTAATTGAGAGTTATTAGGGAAGATAGAAATTTCTTCAGAAGTTATAGCTAGTGAGTGGGATAAAATGAAAGCGGAGTTTAAAATAGGGTAAATAGAAACGAGACATGGTTAGTGTTGCAGAATAAGGGGGATCTCAAAGAACAAGAATAGGTGCAAATGCAGAGTGCAAAAGGGAAAATAAGGGAGTATCTGGATAATAAGCACAAGCTTAGAAAGACTGCTGTTAAGCAACTTTTTTTTATAATAACTTCAGAGTGCAAAAACGTTTAGCACGACTTAGGCAACAGAAAGCAGAAATTGTTGTTGCTACTTAGGGAGCCTGTAACAGTTACAATAACCAGAGATCCTATAGAGGTATTAGAGATATTTTGGAAATTTTATAAACATTTGTATAAAGCAGAGGAATGTAGAAATCAAGAAAACGCACAAATGTTAATATTTATGGAAGACTCAAATATGCCAAGTTTAGAGGCAGAGGAGGCTCAACAATTTAACAGCTAAGATAGAAGGAAATGAAATAAATATAGTGATATATAATCAATCTGCAGGGCAGTTTCCAAGAACACATGCTATTCCTTGGAAGTTTGGAAGCTAGGAGGGAAGAAAGTTATAAAAGTCTGGAAAGTTTTAACAGTATTTTAAAAGGAGGGGAAGTACCAACATCCTGCAAGAAGGCTATGGTGGCTGTAATACCTAAAGATGTTAAAGACACATCAGACCCAGCTTCATATAGGTACATTTCAATTTAAACCATGATTACAAACTGTTTACACAAATAACAGCTAAAAGAAAATTGATAGATTATGGATCACTGTGGTTTTGTAGAAGTGAGGCAAATACATGACAAATGTTAACAGAGCAATGATGATCCAGAGTGAATCAGAATGTAAGAAAATACCACTTTTGTTGGTGAGTCTTGATGCAGAGAAAGCATTTGACAGAGTAAGCTGGGATTTTATGAGTAAGGCAATGGAAACATTTGCATTAACCTGAGACAATAATAAGGTTAATTAGGAGGATATATGAGGGATCAGAGACGAAAATTAAAGTGGGAGGATTCCTCTCTAAGTTCTGTATGAACAGAGGAACCAGGCAGGGGTGTTCTATTTGCCTTTGCCCTTTATCTGCCTTAAATTTAGAGCAATTGGCAAAAAAAATAAGCAACTCAGAAATTCAAGTATATAATTGGTACACTAATCATGAAAAGTTGAGTTTATTCGCATATGAAATTATTTTGTACCTGATAAAACCAGAAAAGGACATGCCAATGTTGTGGAACATTCTGAGACAGTTTCAGGTCTTTCTGTGATATAAAATTAATGAAATGAAAAACCAAACAAAAAAACCAAGAATGAAAAAACACAGCCCAGCAGTTCAGGACCCGTAATTAGCAGCTACTTTATCCAACTTATTCCCAATAAGGAAAAATTACTGGCAACGGCCGAAAGGTCTTTGAAACAAACAGTCTTTATTGAAACAAAATGCTCCAAGCGCTTTCACCTGTATATTATTGGGCTTTTTCAAGGAAAAATCACTCAGCAACATTGTGCGCTCCTTGTGGAGTAGACCACTGAATCGAGAAAAGAGCTAAAAGCAAAGCAAAACCAATAACATTTCCATCCATAGATGTAGCCCCCAAGTCGGGCTTAGCCGATTGCTGGTCGCAGCATATAAATCATTTACTTATTTCCAAATAAAACCTCAGTGAACCTGCCGACAGATAAGGGCACAGAAAAAGATGGTGGTGTTATTGCTTATTAATCTTTCTTGCGTTCGGCAGTTCCCCCTTGCCATAGAATGAAGACAAAACAAAGGCTATAGGTGTAAACTGTATACCCACACATAAATTGGTTCAGCGGTACCCAGATTTATGGGACATAATAAAATGAAGTAGTTAGGAGTCCTGTTTAAAAAGGATTATGTTATGGCAGCTAAGGATATGTGGGAAGAGCCTAAACAAAAGATAATGCAAAAACTGAGACATTAAAAGCTCTTGTTAATGGATATGGATAGCAAAATACAAGTAGTGAAAATGTTTTTATTCCCCTTAGTTTTACTTAGAGCGAAGGCATAGTTTTATCAACCAGAAGAGAAGTTATGGACAATAATTAATATGGGAGGGGAAGAGGGCAAGGGTCAAGTGGGATAAGTTGATCATTCCAATAGAACAAGGTGGTTTACAATTACCTGGTTTGAAGGGATATTTTAGGGCTACATAGTTAAGGTTCATATACTTAACACAAGCAGAAAGCTATAATTCAAAGTGGAAATGGTTGATGATGAAGCGGGGGAAATTCAAGAAATATGAGCAGAGTGGGATTTTGGATGCAGATCCTTAAGAAAAATAACAGCTATACAGAATATCCCACATTCATGGATAAGAGAGTGCTTAAAATGTATAAGATACACCCTACACAGATCAGCTACATTACTGTGACCATAAAACAGTGCAAACCACTTTGCAATTAAGCCATGATAAAGGAAAATTATTATTCCAGGGATAGAAAATTGAAGTGGATATTCCAGGGCAACTCCCTGTCACTGCTGCTATTCTGTATTACCATTAACCCTTTAAGCTGTCTACTTAACAGATTAGGCCATGGCTATAATTTGGCTCCTAGAAAACAACAGTGTAAAGACCTCACATCTTCTGTTAGTCGATGATTTAAAATTGTGTAATTCATCAGGTGAGGAACTGAAAGCATAACAGCAAGTAGTCAAAACTTTTTCAGATGATATAAGAATGTTATTTGGTCTTGATAAATGCGCAAAACCAACCTTTAAAGCAGGAAAACTGCAACACCAAGAAAACATCAGTTTGGGACACGAATGTGACATAAAAGAACTTAAACAAGAGGGAGTGTATAAATATTTGGGATCTGATGAAGGATCAGCAATAAAACATGAACAAATGTGAATAAAACCTAGTAAGGAATATTTTAGAAGACTTAAATTGATACCAAAAACAACATTGACATCTAGGAACAAAATTCAAGCTATAAACCAATTTGCTCTTCCTGTCCTAACTTACAGTTTTCAGTGATTGACTGGCCCCAAAACATGTTGGATAGATTAGACAGGAAAACAAGAAGGATGCTTCATGATCACCAGATGATTTATAAAAATCGGTGCATATCAAGATTATATATTCCCCATTCCAAAGGAGGTATGGGCCTGCTTGAAATTGATTATAGTATAGATCTGCAATTGTGGGACTTCACGCATATCTACTGATCTCACAAGACCCAAATGTAGTGAAAGTTTTGAAACATGAGGAAAATAAATCTAAGACGACTTCCCTGCTTAGTCTAGCAGAAGCATATCAGTGTCAACCAGGAATGGAAATCAAACCAGAAGTACATAAAAATGAGGCAGCAACTGAATGTGCCAAAAAGCAAAAGAAAGAATATAAGGCGAAGGATCAGATGAGAAAGCAAGAAATGTGGAAAATGCATAAATATAGTTGCAACTATAAGACTATAGTTGCAACTATATATATATATATATATATATATATATATATATATATGTGTGTATATAAATATAAATATAAGGAAATCTGGTGGTGGAATGCAGAAGTCCAGAAAGTCATCAAAAGAAAAAAGGAGTGCAGGAGGAAGTGGGAGACAGAAAAGACTAACCAGGCAAGGAAGGACTACTGGTTGGCTGACAAAGAAGCTAAGAAAGAAGTTGCAATAGCAAAGAATAGGGCATCGTAGGCACTGTACCGACTTCTGGAAAGTGACTCAGTAAGTGGCACAAAGAAACTATATCAGGTTGCAAGGCAAAGACAGAAAGATAAATAAGATAGTCAGACACCCTTCATAAGGGATGCCAGCAACAACCTGCTCACCAGCTCAGAGGACATCAAAAGCAGATGGAAGGAGTATTTCCAGCAGCTTCTAAATGAAGAAATCCCTAGTGAAGCTGTACTGCCCCAGAAACAGCCTACAATGAGAGAAAGAGAGGAGCCAAATCTAGAAGAAGTAAGAACAGCACTAAGGAAGATGAAGTCAGGGCAGCAGGCTCAGATGAGGTCACAGCGGATATGATAAAGATGCTGGGTGAGATAGGGGAGAAATGGCTCCTGAGGGTACTAATAGCAGTGTGGACAGAATGGTGTATCCCAGATAACTGGAGAATAAGCATACTCGTGCCAGTGTACAAGAGCAAAGGGGATATCCACAACTGTGGGCAGTAATGAGGCATCCAACTCCTATCACATTGCATGAAAGTTCTGGAGGGGGTGATTGATAAACGGATACGCAGCTTAGTAGAATGTAAGATGGGAGATGAGCAGTTTGGATTCAGATCAGGATGCAGCACAATTGACCCGATGTTTGCATTGAGACAGATACTTCAGAAGAAGCTGGAGATGAGGAGAGAGTCCAACTGGGCATTCCTGCACTTGGCGAAAGCATATGATAAGGTCCCAAGAAAGCTGATCTGGGCAGTACTGCTGTGGTTTGAATTCCCAGAAACATTGTTAGAATTAGTGCAGGCTATGTACAAGGACCCAATGACTGAAGTACAAACAGTGTTCGGCCTCACAGAGGGATTCCTAGTGTGTGTGGGTGTACATCAGGGTTCAGCTCTGAGCCCACTGCTGTTCATATTCATACTGGTGATGGACTACATTACAAACAGGTTGGAGGGGACGGATCAACAAAGCTGCTGTATGCAGATGATGTGGCAGTACAGGCAGACTCTGGGCTAGAACTTCAGCAAAGGATAGGAGAATGGAATGCAAATCTGGAGGCACATGAATGAAACTAAGCACAGATAAGACGGTGGTAATGGCAGCAAATTGGGGAAATCAGAAGAAGCTGAGAATAGAGCTAGAAGGGAAGATAGTAGAACAGGTAAACAGCTTCAAGTATCTGGGAGGAGTAGTTGAGGAGAAGGGTAGTCTGAATGAAGAGGTCAAAGCTAGAATCAGAGGGCTGCAGCCAACTGGCATAGAGTATCAGGTGTAGTCTATGACAGAAGAATGCCAAAGAAGCTGAAAAGTAAGGTGTACAAGACAGTGGTGGACCAGTGCTACTGTATGGTATAGAAACCTGGGTAGTAAAGGCAGAACAGTTGAAGAAGCTAGAGGTGATGGAAATGACGTGCCTGAGAAAGGTGATAGGATGCACACTGTGGGACAGATGAAGAAATGAGGACATAAGAGCAGAAGCCAAACTAGCTCCAATTGCAGAAAAGATCAAAGAGAACAGATTACGGTGGTTTGGGCACATGTGTAGAAAAGAAGAAGACAATCTAATGAGGAAGATTTGGGACCGACAGGAAGAAGGTAAGAGGAAGCGAGGACATCCAGCAAAGAGGTGGATGGATTGTGTGAAAGAAGATCTGCGTCGGTCATGAGTGTTGAAGAAGGCAGGAGTATGGCACTGAATCGAGAGAGTTGGCGACAGTTAACAGGATACCCCGACCCCATGTAGAAAAATGGGAAAAAGCGGGCTGATGATGATGCATAAATATAGTCGCAAGTATAGAAAACTTCTGTAAGAACCTCATGTTGATCAGGATCGAAGGCAGGAATGGTGAAGGAGAGGCAAATTCAAACCAAAAGATGAAAGGTTAATATTAGTGGCTCAAGATAATGGGCTACGTACATGTTGGTTTACAAAGTCCATTGAACACATGGGAGAAACAGACAAATGTAGGTTTTGTAAAACAGAATTGAAACAGTCACACACCTTGTTGCTGGTTGTGATATACTAATGGCAGAAGGACTGTATACTGAAAGGCATAATAATATGGCAAGCAAGACTGTTGCAGTGGGGATTGTGCAGACATTATGGTATTGAAGTGGCTGAAAAACACTGGAAACATGAGCCACAAAGCATCATAGGAAATGATGAAGTCTATATCACATGGAATCACCCATTACCAACAGTTCAAAAGATAGATGCAAGAAAACCAGATATAGTGGTCCATGAAAAGAAGACAGAAGTAGCATTGATCATTGAAATTGCTATACCCAGTGAGTACAGTGTCTTGCGTACAGAGAGACACAAAGTCATAAAATATTAGGATCTGTAAGCAAAAATGAGAGCAGTGTGGAAGAAAGATACCCAGACAGTTTCAATAGTTGTAGGAGCAACGGGTCTTAGAAAAGAATCTACAATGGTATTTAGATATGTTACCATATGTGTAACCCTGCTCTTCAAATTTTCCCTTAAGGAAGCTCTACTCTTAGTATAACCAGACTACTCACTATATTATAAGCCTAGCACTTGTTCTCAATACTTCTCTACTAAATAAGCACTCTCGTACTAAGTAAAGCACTACATCTACTTACCACCCCTGTGAATATCCACTTCCCTTAATGGTACAGCACTCCCTTATACTGTTCTAGCATGTCGAGTGGTAGATTACTGGCGTCGTCTCCAATTCAGCTGGTCAATCTGGGTATCGTGAGACAATGCTACAATGGTCTCATGTACACAGACAACCCTCTCCTCCTCCCAACAAACACAAATACATGTGAGAGATGCAACTATATAGCCAAACTGGAGTCTGAACTCTCTCAACTCAGGGCTGGCATGACCAGACAGGAGGAGATGGCAACCACACACACAACAATCCCAGTCCCACATAGACCTACCACAACTGCAAACCAAACACATAAAAACACAAAGACATACTCGGAGGCTCTAATAAAAAACTTACCAAAACAACAGAGGCTCCCAAAGCAGACATCCAAAAATCCACCACCTCAAAACAAAACACATGCAACACATACTTCAATAAATCAGTGTGTCAACCAATCACAGCCCTTAAGGCCAAACACCTTGCCTGATACACTAGTAATAGGTGACTCTATAGTCAGACACACTGATGTCCTGCTGACCAGGCTGAACAAGGAGAAGGTGACTGTGAGCTGTCTATCGGGAGCTAGGATCCACCACATAACACATGCACTCAAGTCACTCCAAAGCAAGTACAAATATGACTCCGTCATTGTCCATGCTGGTGTGAATGACCTGAGATGTACCTCCCTGGACTACATGAAAGAGACATAGAGGAGCTCTCCGATTATGTAGCCTAGGCTGGTATGACCCTGACCCTGAGCAGCATCTTGCCCTCACCAAGAATGATACCACAATACAAAGACAAGATGATCAGCTTTAACAATTGGCTCAAGTACTGGTGTCATTCTAAGGGGATCAATGTCTGTCTGCCTGGGATGACATGTTGGACAAGCCACACTGCTTCATGAGGATGGCTTACAACTGTCACCACTGGGCTTCCGGATATTGGCTAAGGCTCTTGCCACCCCCATAGTGCCTTTTTAGGCAAGGCTCAAAAGACAAACCCACCTCCTTAGAAAACAAAAATGGAAAAAAACTAAGGGTAATGCTGCTCAATGCCAGAAGTCTAAATCTCAAGATGCAGGCACTTGATGCACTCCTCAGCATGGAGAACATCGACGTCTGTGCAGTAACTGAAACCTTTTTCAAGGCTCCTGAGAGCACCCCAGCACTACCAGGCTATCCCTCGTATCATGCTTTTCGGCCCCAAAACCTGTGCTGAACCACAAAGGGAGGGGGAGTGTCCATATTCATCAAGGACACCCACACCTCCAGGTTAGTAGCAACACATGAAGCATCAGAGACCATACAGGTGCAACTAACCATAGGCAAAACTGCTATACAACTGGTAGCATGTTACAGACCACCCTCCCAATCTCAAGAACCCCACTCAGCCTTCCTGAAGACATTGGAGGATATGAATGTATCACAAAATACCATCATACTGGGAGACTTCAACTACCCAAACATAGATTGGGTACATTATTCTAGCCCTAATACCCTAGCCCAAAGGTTCCTGGAATTCATAAATTCAAATGCACTGGAACAACTAGTCACCTCTCCCACTAGGGGGATAATATACTAGACCTGATCATCACAAACATGGGGACAAAATGCTCCACACCGAAGTATACCCCTCACTAGTGAGATCTGACCACAAACTAATCACCCTGGATATACATATCCCACCTCCACCCCCAGCACAAAAGACCACAGTGAAAAACTTCTCAAAAGCAGACTTCACTCTTCTTAAGACTGAGATGGTATCCTTTAAGCCCATTGTGCCAGTGGATACCACATCCCACAATGCCGAATCCTTCACAAATGCTTTCTATGGACATCTCCAAGAATGCATGGATCATGCAATCCCAAACAAATCCAAGTCCCTCTCCACCAAAGGTAAGCATCCTGTCTGGTGGACCTCAGCCATAAACAAATTGTATAACAAAAGATGGAAGCTACTGCTCGTCAGAGCAAAATCCCATGAAGGGAAGACATCTCTGATCAACATTAGCAGAAAACTACGTTCTCTCATAAAAACATCCAAGGCCAACTTTGAGAGAAAAATCGCTAAGGACACTAAAGATAACCACAAAGCCTTCTTCAGCTATGTTAGAAACCTGGGCGGAAACCCTCAGATATGCTCAGAGTTGGTTCACAACAACAAAAAATACACTGAACCCACAGATATTGCCAACATTCTGGCTGACAGGTTCAGTGTAAATTTCTCCCCTCCTTCACCCCCAAAAGAAGAAATACTTATCCCAGCTGAATGTAATCTCCCTGTCATCTCAGATGTCCAAGTGAGAACCACCCTAAACAAAGCAAAAAACACAGCATCAATGGGACCTGACGGTATCCCAGGTTGCGTGTTATGTGAACTCCAAGAGGAGCTAAACCCACACATAAAAATGCTATTTAACCTTAGCCTTACTTCGGGATATGTACCTGAACACTGGCGTACAACAGTGGTCCCACTCCACAAGGGGGGGTGCCTCTACAGACCCTGGAAACTACCGCCCCATAAGCTTAACCAGCCTGGTCTGCAAAGATATGGAAATAATCATTGTGGAACTCATAAACAGAGACATAGGGGACCTACAGACACTTGACCCCACCCAGTTCGGCTTTGTAAAGGGCAGATCCTGCCTTTTAAACCTGGTTGACTTTTTCAAAATGGTCACTAGAGCCATTGATGAGGGCAAAGCAGTCCATATAGCATACCTGGACTTGGCTAAGGCCTTTGACACAATACCCCACTCAGGCATCATAGATAAGCTCAACAGCTTAAAAGTAAACCCTTATGTCACTAGATGGGTTGCAAACTGGCTAAAGGACAGAACCCATAAAGTTAAAATCGCTGGAGCAATGTCAGACTCAAAGCCAGTCACAAGTGGTGTCCCACAGGGATCTGTCCTGGGACCCCTCTTGTTCGGCATTTATTTCTCAGATGTTAAAGCAAACATGGGAGGGCTGTGGCTGACAAAGTTCGCAGATGACTGCAAACTAGGCGCCATAGTCGATACACCAGCAGACACACACATCCTACAAAAAGGCCTCAGAAATGGACAACTGGTGCCGGAGCCACAGCCTTAAACTAAATGCCAAAAAATGTATAGTCATCCCCTTTGGGAAAAACAAAGTACCCACAAATTATCACATAGACAGCAACTCAATGAGTACGGAAAAATTAATCAGAGACCTAGGGACCCAAGTCGACAGCGGCCTCTCATTTGACACCCACGTTGCCAAAGTGGTTAGAAAAACATTCTACCTTGCACACCTCATCATGAAGGGATTCACATCCAGATCCAAGGATGTCATTGTACCCCTATATTCCTCCCTCATCAGACCCATGATTAAGTACAGTGCCTCATTTGGTATGTACCTCACCCGGCATTTGCAACAGCTGGAGAGACCACAAAAGTACCTCACCAAGAGGATCAAGGGTCTCCAACATATGTCTTATTCTGCCAGACTAAAGAAACTTCAGCTCTATTCAGTAGCATACCACCTGCTCAGAGGTGATCTCTGCCTGACGTACAAGGCCATGTCCAATCAGGATCTGATGGACATGCTCCACCTCAAAAAATCCAAATCCATCAGGACCACGAGAGCTAAAGACTTAAACCTCGGCACAAGTATGAATAGGACATGCTGGAGGGATAGATTCATAACCCAGAGGCTTCCCATGCTTTGGAACAAGATCCCAGTTCGTGTTAGGCAGAGCCCCTCACTGACTCTCTTCAAGAGAAATCTTGATGAGTGGATGGGAGATCGTAAGTTTACCCCAGGGGTCACATCTGTGTCACTGCTAGACAGGGGCACAGCAAACTAATTCTATTATATAAGGGGACCTTCTTTATGTCACTACTAGACAGAGGCACAGTATTCTAAATTTATTCTGTACATTTTTTGTACCATTTCATGGGGTGGCAAAAGCCACATCACTATGGCTAGGCTTACAAATGCCCCAGGGCAGATAGCCTAGTACTATACTATGAAACTATTAAACTATATCTAAATACCATTGTAGAGTCTTTTATAAGACCCGTTGCTCCAACAACTATTGGAACTGTCTGGTACCCTGTAATGCAGTGGTGGTGCTGCTGTAGCATTGTCACCTCACAGTAAAATGTCCTGTTCGATTCTCAGCTAGAGCGTCTTCTGTGTGGAGACATGCGTGAATGGGCATACCTTCGTTGAAGGTTGTGCGTCAGGGCTGGCAACTCAGCACATAAAAATCTACTGCCAATCATTAGCAGACCGGAGTTCCGCTGTGGTGACCCCTAACCGGGAAAAGCCGAAAGACACATGAACAACCATATGTGTAACCCTGTATGAATTGCAGGAGGAGTCATTATTGGGCACATTGCAGGTGCTGCGAAGAGCACTTTTGGCTGACATCAAAGATTGAAACAATACTAATTTCATGAACTTTAATCATACTTTGACTTAGGAATAGGGTCCATTCCTGTCATGGTATTAGAAACCCAAACGATTTGCAGAAATTAAAAAATTAAGAATATTATTGAGGATGCTGCAAAGAGCACTTCTGGATGACATAATAGATTGAAACAGTACTAATTTCATGAACTTTAATCGTACTTTGACTAAGGAATGGGGTCCATTCCTGTCATGGTATTAAAAACCCAAAAGACTTGGAGAAATTAAAACTGGGAGAAATATTGTATTCATAAAGTAGCAGAAAGTATTCCAAGAACTAAGTCAACATGAGAATGGAGAAGGGAGATTCTGCCAATAGGGATGACTGCAATTAGGGGTACTGAGAATATACATGGAATTTACTGGAGAAAACTGGCAAAGGAAACAAGGTACTGGGAACAAATAAATATAGAGGCTGAGAAGAGATTTAGACTTCAGACTAAATAATGCCTTACTTATCAGGGATTGATATCAGAGTATTGTAAAGAGAAAGAGAAGGGAATCCTAAGTGAAAGACTTTCTTTAGTTGAATTTAAAAGAGAAACTGCTGTTAAAAAGGGATGATTAGTAGAACATATAAAATACTGCACATTAACTATAGGAATCAATCAGAAAATGTTAAAAAGATTGTGAAAAGAGACTGGATGAGCAATTCACAGGGAAACAATGGGATGACATATGTATGGCTCCCAAATTTGCAATAAAGCCTAGAAGATATAGGAATTTTGCTTGGAAGTCTTTGCATACATACGTTTATACCTCAAGCAGAATTTTTCCTCGAGTAGATGGCAAATGTTGGAGGTGCGATAGGTAAAAAGAGGTAACTGGCACACATATGTTTTAGAAGTGTAATGGGTTGGCAGACTTTAAAAATTTCCTGCATTGTTCTTTGTCAGAAATATGGGTGAGCAAATGAGTTTGACTAATGAAATTATGAGCTGAGATACAGGATCCAAATTGCCTAGACACAGTAAGGCCTTGTTAAGTTTAATTCCGGTGACTGCCAAAAAAGTTATTAGAAAGTGGAAATCAATCTCTAAATCAACTATATTTGAACTAGTGAATATTCTAACAGAGACATAAGATCTGTAAGTGGGATCTTTAGAAGGGGTAGCAGCAAATTACATAAGAACATGGAAATTGTAGGAACAGTACATACAGAATAATGTGAGTTTTAGGGAAGGCAAGAACTGATCAATATGTATAATGCTGGATTGATGATAATTGTATAAAAGAATATATTTCATGCATAATGTTTTTAACTATGAACATGTTAATGACTTATTTTCATGCATATTTGCTTATATCTTAAGTAATAATTCAATAAAAGTGTTAATACAAAAAAATTCAAATTCTGAGATTAAATTTTATTGGTATGGAAATGTTTAATACAATATCTCACATGACTAGACATACAGTTAAATTTGTCTTTGATGCTATAGATGGTGTTTTCAGGGTTGCTGCTACTAGGACAGTGATGAGAAGACATGCTTGGATTACACTCCAGATATTTTCAGAGGATGTAAAAGCCTGACTATTAAATGCTCCTCTAGATAATATTTTATTTGGTCCTTTTCTCTGCTGAAATTCCCGAAAACATGAAGGGAGAGAGGCAAATGTATGTAATGGGGTTAAGCAATTATTCCTGTGTGCCATTCCTAAACACCAAATAAACTACTCTTCTAATCTGGGAACATTTTTCACAAATCACTACAAGTAAGGCCAGCAAAAATCTGACACAGTTCAGAAAGAAATTGCAAGGTGACATAAAAAAGAAAGCAGATGTGTCCCAAGGATCCCCTTCTCAAAAGAAAAAACTTACAGCTATCCTTGCCTACCACCTCTTCATTTCTTCTCATCCTGGGATTCAAACTGCTAGTACTTCAAACTCTATAACCTCTTGTTTTCCCACAAACTTTTCTGGTCACCCTAAACCTAAAGGATCCTTATTTTAATACCCACATTCACAAAAAACACAGATCATTTTAAGGGTCTGTGTCGTGATATTGCATTTTCAGTTTACCTCTTTGGTCTTTCTACCATCCTAAGAGTCTTCAACAAATTACTTGCTTTAGTGGTAGTTCATTGCAAGCTTCATGGCATTCACATTGCATGACTTTGGCTCTCAACCTGCCAAAGCACTCTATCATCCTTACAAAACAGTACAAATCTTTTCCCCAGTCTAGGATGCACTCAGTCATCCCTCATTCCAACCCACAGATTAGTATTCTTGAAGTGCTTTCGAGACACTTCCCCAATGACAGTTTTCCTTCCTGAAGAAAAAAAAATGCAAGCATATCTACACTTCAAGAATCATTCACATCATAAAATTTAAATTGCAAGAGAATTTCTAAGTGTTCTATGATTCTTGACCTCTTCAACCCATATGATTATTTTGCCGGATTTCATATGAGAAAAATTTACTTGGATCTCAAATCAGTTTGGTTCCAGCACTCTCATCTTCCTTTTTTCCAAATCCAGTTCTCAGCTTTGTGAAGAAATAGCTTCTCTGGTGGGTCAGACAAGTTCTTTGCAAGGCTGGAATGCCTTTATTTCCTCCCAGTCCATCCCAGAGAGTGGCAACAGATGCTTCAGACTTTGCCTAAGGTGCTGTTTCTCAGGGTATAATCATGCAGGAAATTTAGGAGCCACAGCACCAGTGCAAACACACAAACTTGAAGGCAATAATGGCACTGATAAGTGCCCTGAATCACCTGTGGTCTCCAGGAATCCTTTTAGTTGTGAAAGACAACACCACAGTGTTGTGGGTTATAAACAAGCAAGGATGCATGGCATCTTACTCCCTTTTTAGGCTGACCATGATTGCCTGAAATATAACAATTCTAAACAACTTATTTCTTTAGGCAATTAATTTGATATTAGTGCAGAAAATAATAGCAGACTGAGCAGATACAGGACAGACTCCCATGAGTGGATGCTACACCAAGAGGTCTTCCTAGAGATAGTCCAGCAGTGGGGAGCCCTAAATATTGATATGTTTACCTCTAATCTAAACAGATAGCTAAAATGGAATCCCACAAATACATTGTTTACCTCTAGTCTATAAAGACAGCTGAAACAATTCTGCTGATGACAACTTGCAAAGAGGCCTGCAGGAATGATGTATTCACAATCCCTGGATGGGGTTGTTTCTTTTTGCCTTCCCCCTTTCCTCTTACTTTGAAAGTCTTTCAAAGGATCAGAAGGATAAAAATGTGGGTCACATTCATGTTGTCAAACTTTTACAAGTTCAAACGTCATATGGTCAAAACCATATGTTCGAACTTGTAAAACTTTGAATGTTTCAACGGAGATCTCCGTAAGGGAAACTTTCCCTTTCCTGCAATATAGTGCGATCTTGGAGTTGGTATATTTAAGTAGTGGGGGTGTGGGGGTGCAGGGTGGCTTGCCCCCCTGCTTACAACCTTCAGGTAAGTTTTTTATTTTTTTATTGTTTTTGAACTTTTAAAGTTTGAACATATAGTGTCGACCATATGGTGTTCGAACTTTTAAAAGTTCAACAACATGATATAGACCCTAAAAATGTTACTGGTGACTCCCTTTTGGCCCAGACAGTATTGGTTCTTCCTTGTCATGCAGCTGGTGAGGGGCAGTTATAAATGCTTCCTCAAAGAGTGGATTTGCTCACAAGGATTCGTTGATTCATATCAATAATCAAAAATCTGTTTAACTGTATGCATGATAGACTTTTTGATCCCTTCAAGACACTTTTTTTTCCTGATGACTTGCAACTGGTGTTAAAGAAGGCAAGAAAACATGTCTTAGAAAATGTTATTTATCCAAATGGAGCAGATTTTTCTCTTTGGTGTCAAAGCACAGGTCATGATCCATCTCAAGCAGGGGCACCCTGGTTCTGCAGATTGTGTGTGGATCCTGACCTTGCATGCACCTTAATAAAGGTAAACCTCTTGGTGATTTCAGGATCTCTGCCTTTGGATCCCCCTCTTTCTTCTTTGTCTCAAGTTAGACAATTCTTAAAGATAGACTCTGCATATCAGACCACCAAGAAAAAAGATCTTTGTGACTTCATGGAAAGTTTCAAGACATCCTTTATTAATGCCTCTTATGATGGATCCACTTTGTTTGGTTCTAAGGTCAAGGAAACTCCTACTAGAAGCCAGCAAGATGGTAAGACCCTCTCTGCTGTTGAAATCCACGTTTCTGCTCTTCAGAGATACCTTTATAGGACTCAGAGGTCTGGTAAAAAGATTTGGTTCAGGAAGTCACAGGGATCTTACCAAGAGACTTCTAGTGACAGGCCTCCCACCAGCAGAGGAGGAAGACTTCAGAACAGATGTCACCTCAGGGGCAGAAATGGACTACAAAATAAGGGTTTCAAAGGCCCTTTTACTGAGAAACCCTTCTACTGCCCCTGAGTGGTTGCCCAACTGCTGCACTCTGGAGGCAGTCAGGGGGCAATTGTCTCTACACCTGCTATCCTGGCAAAAAATAACAACAGATTCCTGGGTGCTAGACATTATTCCTAGAGGCTATATAATTCCATTTTCCCATCCTCCAAAATGGAAGAGATCAGTTCCCAGTGTTCCACCCAGTCAGCAGGAACTACCAGAAGCAGAAATTTCAAAGCTACTAGAAAAAAAGAGTCATCCATCCAGTCTCCAAAGACCAGCAAGGATCCACAGTCTATTCAAGGTTCTTTTAGTTACAAAGAAAACAGGGGATCCCCCATGTTGGACCTAAGTAACTTAAATCAATTCATGAAACAGCTAAATTACAGATGGTCACAATTCAGTCCATTTTGCCTCTTCTGAGGAAGGATGTCCGGATGTGCTTGACAGATCTCAAGGATGCATACTGTCACATAAAGATAGAGAGACATTCAAAGAGATTTCTCTGTTTCAGGCTGGGAACTAATCATTATTATTATTTCAGGGTACTGCCCTGTGGTCTCACCACAGCCCCCAAGGTGTTCACCCAGATGATGGCCATAGTAGCAACACAGCTCCGTCTGCTAGGGATCCATGTATTCCAATATTCTGGCTCCGAACAGCTACCTCAGCTCTAATATTGTGTCAGTACAGAGACTACTTGCTCCAGTTGCTTCAGGAATTGGGCATTACCATCAACATGGAAAAAAAGTCAACTCAGTCCAACTCAAACTATAGAATTTATCAGATGCCACCTGGATACAGCTACTCAGATAGTCACCCTTTCTCCACAAAATGGTGCCTTCCCTCCAACTAACAGCTTCAACATTCATGAGGCATTATTTTTCCCCCCAGCCAGAATAATACTTCAGATGCTAGGATTAATGCTCTTGACCATTCTAATGGTTGCCTTGGCGAGATATTACATGGGAGTTCTTCATTGGACCTTAGTGGTGCAATGGTCATAGGTTCACAATCCCCTTCATTCAAAGATACGAATCACTTCAACATGCAGAAACCATGTATCGTGGTGGATAACATCCTCATCTTTGACACAAGTGCTTCCCTTCGTGAGGGGTTCCCCGGTGACAGTAGTGATGGATGGATGCTTTCCTCCTAAGTTGGGGGGGGGGGCACTGTCCAAGACTCCTGGTCGCAAACAGAGGCAAAACACCATATCAGTACTCTGGAGATGAGAGCAATCCTCTGAGCATTGCAGGCCTTCCAGGATGCTCACCCCAGTGGTGTGATAGCTATTCAGACAGACAATATGTCCTTTTGCCTGGTATCTAAATAAACAGGGAGGAACACACTTCTACCCGTTATGTCGAGAAGTGAGGTGGGGGATGGCAATGTGCCAAGTCTTCATAGCACTTTCTCATAGCAATACACATCCCAGAGAATTCCAGTGTTCTAGCAGACAAACTGAGCAGACATCAAGTTGGATAGACTGAATACAGGTCTATATAATAAATTCACACATAGAAACCAGTTTCTGTATGGAAATAGTTGTCATCCTGGGCATTTGTTAGCTGTTTTGCCCTATAATGAATTTTTGAGAATTAACAGATTGTGTAGTACAGAAGTCGTCTTTAGGTCAGAAATAAATATGGCTGAACGAATGTTTCTCAATAGAGGATATGATGAGCAACAGGTAGTGGAGGCTAAAGTTAAAATTTTTGAACTTAGAGATGGAGAAAAGAGAAATGGAGATAGATTTTTATTTAGAAATAAGGAAAATTATATAGTTGAAATTAATAATAATAGAGTTTTGGGTAGACAGACACAAAAGGAAATTTATTTTGTTACTACCTTTAATGTACTTACAAATAGAGTGGTACAGTGTGTAAAACAGTTTTGGCCCATGTTATTAAGAGATAAGGAATTGTGTTATTTGCTACCTGAGCAAATTAAAATCTCTTATAAGAGAGCCAGAAATTTGAAAGGTATGATAGTACATAATCAGTTTTGTCTGCCATCTAGTAATATAAATGCAAGTGGAATAAAAGAAAAGGGAACATTTCCTTGTAATAAGTGCTCAATTTGTAAATATTTAGTGCCCCATTTTACATATGTTAACAGAATACAGTTCACTCCTAGATGCCATTACACCTGTTGCACAGAGGGAGTGGTTTATGCATTAAAGTGTACTTGCAATTTGTATTATATAGGAGAGACATATAGAAGTTTTAAAGTACAGATACAGGAACATATTAGGGACATAAAAACAAGAGATTAGAAAGTCCTTTAAGTGCCCATTTTTTACATTATCATAATTCTAAGACTGATGATCTGAAAGGTCGTGTTGTGTGTTAGAGAAGGTAGATGTATTACTTGGGGAACTTAAAAATGTTAAGAATAAACTGCTACAGAAGGAAACATTGCTTATTTTAAAGTATGGCACACTGGAGCCATTTGGACTTAATAGAGAGTGTAATTGGAAATATGTAATTTAAATAATTAATTGTTTTATTGAGTTGATTGTCAATTAAGGTATTTAGTGGATGTATTTAAGTGCATGTATTATGATGTTTTTTACTCTTGGAAGGCATTTTATGCCGAGGCGCTAAGTGTGTATTAAATTTTCCTACTTTTGTAGCTGTGGTGGTCTTTTTCGTAGTATTTGAAACTGAGCAGATGTATCCTGATGTCTCAAGAGTGGTCCCTAAACTCAATAGCTGCAGAGATATTCAGTCACCTAGGGCAACTTTTCTGCAGCCTATTTTGCCTCCTATCTCAGCAACAAGTGCAGCAGTTATTTTGCCCTAGTTTCTTCACAGGAACAGTTACCAAGGGATGCTTTTGTTTTTGTTCATTATTGGCCCCATGGTCTCCTCTATGCCTTCCCTCCCCTATCATTGATGAACAAATGCATACAGAAAGCAAGGCTGTGCAAGGCCAGGGTAATCCTCATAGCCCCCTTTTGGCCTTGACCTATTATCCTGACGAGCCTGGTCTGCAAGGCCATGGAACGTATCATCATGGAACTCATAAGCAAAGACATTGGTAACCTCCAAACTCTGGATCCCACCCAGTTCGGGTTTGTGAAAGGCAGATCATGCCTTCTGAACCTGATCGACGTCTTTGAGGTAGTCACCAAAGCGGTGGATGAGGGTAAGGTGGTTCACACAGCCTATCTTGACCTCACCAAGGCTTTTGACACCATCCCCCATTCTGGAATTATAGCTAAACTCACTAAACTAGGTATAAATCCCTACATCACAAGATGGGTTGCCAACTGGCTCACTGACAGAACCCACACTGTAAAAGTTGCAGACTCCAAATCTGACCTCAAAGCAGTGACAAGTGGAGTACCACAGGGTACCGTCCTGGGACCTCTACTGTTTAGTATCTACTTCTCTGAAGTACAAGCTAACACAGAAGGCCTCTGGCTAATGAAGTTCGCAGATGACTGCAAACTAGGAGCCATAGTCAAGTCCCCTACAAAAGACATTCTACAGAAGGGCCTTCCTGAGACAGATGCTTGGTGTCAGAGCCATGGCCTCAAGCTCAATGCCAAAAAGTGCAGTGTCATCCCCTTTGGTAAAAACTCTGTACCCATGAACTACCACATAGGCAGCAATCTACTTAACACTGAATGCGTGATAAGAGATCTTGGGACCCAGGTGGACCGTAGCCTCTCCTTTGATAGTCACATCGCCACAGTAGTCAGGAAGTCCTTCTACGTGGCACACCTCATCATAAAAGGGTTCTCATCCAGAAAAAAGAGGTCATTGTTCCCCTCTACTCGTCACTCATTAGACCCATTATAGAGTACAACGCCCTTTTTGGAATGTACCTCACAAGACATCTGCAGCAGCTGGAATGGCCACAGAAGTACCTCACAAAGAGGATTACTGGCCTCAAACAAATGCCCTACACTGACTGCCTCAAAAAACTCCAGCTTTACTCTGTAGCATATCGCCTACTCCGAGGTGATCTCTGCCTAACATATAAAGCTATGTCAAACCCAGAGCTGTTGGACATGCTCCACCTAAAGAAATCCCAATCCCTCCGAGCTACACACTCTAGGGACTTAAACCTTGTCACCACAATAAACAGGACATGCTGGAGGGATAGATTCCTGTCCCAGAGACTTCCTATACTCTGGAACAAGCTACCCATCTATGTCAAGCAAAGTTCTTCATTAGCACTCTTCAAGAAAAATCTTGATGAGTGGATGGGAAATAGGAAATACACCCCGGGGATCACTTCTGTGTCTCTGCTGGACAGTGGCACATGAAAATAACTTTCTTGGGTGGCGTAAGCTATGGAACCTTGCTGGCTAGGCTTACACAGGCCCTTGGGCTGATAGCGTAGTACCTACCTATGAACCTATGACAAACATGGATTCCTTCCCTGTGGCCACTACTACTTCATCCACTCTGGATAATGGACCACTTTCCAGACCTCCTTTTCTTATCTATCTAGATTGCCTCCTCCAGATCAGAAACCCATGAAGTTGAACATGTTTCCTTCAATTTTAGCATGAACCAAAGATGACAGGCTTTCCCATTAAGTAGTACACATTCTAGCAGCTTCCCAGAAAAACTAAAGTTTATCATAACAGATGGAAGAAATTTTCTACCTGGGTGTTTTCTAAAAGTCTAGACCCTTTCTCAGCTTCAGTTCCTACTATTCTACAGTTTCTTTAGCCTTATTTCAGACAGGTTCAAGCTATTTCATGATTAAGGTACAGTTAGCAGCTATCTTCAGTTTCCATACATGCTTGGATAATTCCTTCACAGTCTCCTTAAAAATATCAAAAGCCTTCTTAAAGGGAGCTTTTCTTCTTACGCCACCTTTAAGAGACCCAGTGCCTCCCTGGAACATTACCATTATGTTACAGGCATTAAATTAATCACTCTTTGAACCCTGCAGCATCAGTAGACATCAGATTTCTCATGTGGAAAACTGTCTTTCTGGTAGCAATTACTACAGTCTGAAGGGTTTCTGAATTACAAGCCCTTTCTTCTAAAACAATCCTATGGTGTCTTTCACAAGGATAGAGTTTCTGTAAGAACCAATGCTTCTTTTCTAACAAAGGTGGCATCCAAATCTGCCATTCATTTACCAGTTTTCTTTCCAAAAATTTCTAATAAAGGTGAATACATTACTTATGCTTGATATGCACTGTCAGTTGTGATTCTACCTTCACAGGACAAAGCCATTCAGGAAACTGGACCAATTGTTTATCAGTTTCTCAAAGCAGAAAAAGGAGAAGTTGGTTTCCAAAGTTACATTGTCCAGATGGCTTTCAAACTGTATCCTCTTTGTTTGTGTGTGTGTGTGTGTGTGTGTGTATATGTATATATGTGTATATGTATATATGTGTATATATATATATATATATATATATATAAAAACGCTTGGTATTGCAATCTAAACAAAAAGTACATTCAACCAGAGTACCTGCTATTTCCTACAGGATGATTTGCTAGCTGTTACTAGATGTTTTGTAGTCCTATCTCGCCTTCATTCTTACATATGGGATCGGCTCCGACTCGGCCTATTACAAAGCTCAATGTCTCTTAGTTGGCTCGTGGCAAGGTAGGTATCCCATAGTGCACTAGTAAGAATCCCAAGATCTTGTTTGCCGCGTCTACAAGTTCAGAAGTGCTTCTTGCTTGGCCATGGCTAAGTTCCATATTTTTCATTACTATTATAGTTCTGATTGATATTTATGCTTATAAGATAGCTTAGTTTACATAGTTGTAGTAATAGTTTCATAGGTAGTGATAGTAGTGTGTTTTTGCTATTTTTTTCGTAGTTATTGCTGAGAACTTGTTGGCTGTTCTAGGCCTGTTTTTGTTCTCCGAGTGGTATCCTTTCCGTGTGCTAGTTTTTGACATAGTTTCCAATCAGCGTAGGTCCGTGTTTGTGTTAGGACCTTGTTTTTTTCTAGTTTTTTCAATAGAATAGTATATTGTGTGCAGTGTTATTTACTATTATTGGCTAGTTTTTGCCTGCTGTTTAAAATTTACGATTTGTGGTATTTTTCTGACATAGCTTCTTTCCTGTTTCTTAGTAGCTAGGTCCGTTTAAGTTAGAGGACCTAGTCCTCTATTTAACTTTTCTGGTGTTTTTTCCTCAACAGGGCTAGGCCCGTTTAAGTTAGAGGACCTAGTCCTCGGTTGTGTGTTTCGTGTATATATTTTTCTTACAGGGCGAAGCCCGTTTAAGTTAGAGGACCTTGTCCTCTCTTTTGTCTTATAGAAGTTCTGTTTGGACTCAAAGATCATAAACCTTCGGGTTTTAAAAAGTGCCTTAAGTGCTCCCAAGAAGTGTCAATTACTGAGGGGCAAGTAATTGCATTTACTGCCTTGGAGCCATCCATCTACAGGAAACATGTTCTTTCTGTCACTCCTTCAGCTCCAGAGTTCTCCAAGATAGGAAGAACAAATTAATACTGAAAGGTCTCTTTAAGCCTTACTTTATGGAGGATTTAGCCAGCTCTTCATCATCCTTCAAGTCCCCCTCATCAAAGAAAGAGAAGGTCAAGTCGGCAAAGAGAGTTTCTCTTGAACCGACTATTTTGTCTGGACCTCCTCAGAAAACATTAAAATTGGATAAGCCTTTTACCTCTTCGGCTCCACTGTTGTCGGAGCCGGTCGAGGTTATCGATGTTGGCCCCAAGTCTTTCAGAGCCGACTACTGAGAAATTGCATCAGAGCTGGTCTAGAGAGCTATTGCCAGTCTCCCCAACCTTATGATCTCCCATATTACAGAGATCTAGGTCGCCTAACCTGTCATCCAGATCCTCCAAGAGCCTTTTGGAAGAGGATGTAGAGAGAGTAGTGCTTCTTTTGAAGTTGTGTGCTTTACCAGAATTGTTGCTGGCTCTGACCCAGTCTGTTCCGTAGCCATCTAATACCATTCTCCCTGTTGCTGTTCCTCCTCCGAGCCATGTTAGTCCTTTAGAGCCAGAGATTTCGGTGCCACTTGTTGTGGAACCCTTGGTTCCAGCACCCCTTGTGGCTGTCTCAGAGCCGAGTTCCACTCCGACACCTTCGGCGCCATCCTTGGTGTCTAGGAGCCGAAGCTCACCAGTCAGCCCCAATGCTTGGTCCCGACCCTTCTTGGTGCGTCAGCTAGGTTGAGCTCGGATTCTACATCCATCTCTGAGTGGATCGCTTTGGAGATGAGGGCTACCTCCATTTCCTTGGAACCGGGGCTGTCATCGGAGCCGGAGAGGTCTACATTCGACATGATGAGGAGCATGTTGTCTCGGTCGTCAGCTCTGCACAAGGGTACCAATACTTTTCCCCTCAAGCACCGACCTCTGTTTCAGCACCATCTCTCTCTCTCTCTCTCTCTCAACAGCAGAGACCAGCAGCCTCAGGAGCCCCCATTGGGTGGCCCCCAGTCTTCCAAGACCTCCCCAGAATACCCTTCTGAGGAGCCCCCTCGGAAGAGGACATGCAAGAGGAAGCATGTAGGCTCCCCGGATGGGTCCATCACCTCAGACACTGACCTCGAGGAGTCAGACGGGTCCCCTAGGTCGTCCTCTGATGATATCTCCTTTGTAGATATCTTAGAGATCCTAAAGCAGAGAGGCAGATGGCCCACTGCCACCCCTTCTGATGAGGAGTCAGTGTACCTGAAGGCTTTTGGGTCTCAACCTTCAGCCTCTTGGGTGTCTCCATCTTTTGATGAGCTCTTGGACCTAGTTAGTCGAAAGGTGTGGGAAACTCCTGATGCCATGGAACCAGTCTCCAGAAGACCCAACAAATTTCTTTCAGCCCCCAAAGAGAAAGAGTTCTTGACCAAAGGTGTGCCTGTAGATGCCATGGTGGTGGCAGCAGCCACAAAGAAGGAACTAGTGAAGACTTCTACATCTGTCCATCCACCGAACAAGGAGTCTCGAACGATGGATAGATATGGGAAATGTATCTTCTCTTCAGCGGCTTTTACTCTCAGATCACTGAATTACCTCACACATTTTACTAGGCTTCAAAGAGATCTCCTAAAGGAGCTAGGAAATACTCTACAAGGTACGTCAACTGAAGGAGTCCCTGAGAAAGTTATTGCTCAGATGTCCACCTTAAACTCCATTGTTAACTCCTCCATGAGACTGATCTCCTATCCAGCAGATGGAGCAAGTAGGGCAGTGGGTTCAGGGGTTTCCCTTAGGAGACACTCCTGGATGCGATTATGTAATTTTGCGGAGTCCTTCAAATCTACTTTTACCAACGCCCCCTTCGACAGTTCCTCTTTGTTTGGACCAAAGATAAAAGATAACACTCACCAGGTGCAAACAGGAAGAGAAAACTCTCTCTCTCTGCCGTGGGAGTACATTTTACCGTCCCTTTTAGACCATACCCTAAGGGTCAGAGAGGCGGGAAAATGTGGTTCAAGAAACCCCAGAGATTTTTCCCGGATGCACAGGGGGATTCCTCCTTCAGAGGCAGAGGAGGAGGAGCTAATTAATGGTAGACGTCACCCCAGAGGCGGGGGGGGGGGGTCCGGGAAACCAGAGTGGCCGCGATTCCTTCCATGGCCATTCCTATCAGTGCTCCTGATGTGGGGCCCGGCTGCGCTTCTCTGGAGCCAGTCAGGGGTCGCTTATCTTTGTATCCAGAAGCCTGGCTCAACATCACCCAAGACAAGTGGGTACAAAGAATAATCACCAGAGGATACTCCATACCCTTCTTTCTTCCATCCCCACACCCCCAAGAAGATCCCAGATGTTCCACCCAATCACAGGGATCAAGCAACCATAGAAGTTCAAAAGTTGCTTTCAAAGAGAGTCATCCAAACCATCCCTGCAGACCAGATAGGATTCGGAACTTACTCCAGATTCTTTTTAGTGCCAAAATGAACAGGGGACTGGAGGCCCATTTTGGACCTCAGCAAACTAAACCAATCAGTAAAGAAGTCCAAGTTCCGAATGGTAACCCTACAGTCTATACTCCCTCTATTAGGGAAAGACAATTGGATATGCTCCAGAGTCCTCCAAGATGCGTACTACCACATCAAAATGGACAGAGCATTGAGGAGTCATCTACGCTTCAGGCTGGGAGCCAGTCATTTACAATTTCGTGCTCTGCCCATTGGTCTCACCACAGCCCCCAGGGTGTTCACCAAATATATGGCGATAGTGACAGCTCACTTGAGATGTCACAGATTCCAAGTGTTTTCGTACCTGGACGACTGGCTCCTGACCGCCACCACCAGGCACCAACTTGCCTAGGATTCAACTATCCAGCTCTGCACCCTTCTAGGAATTATGATAAATTGGGAAAAGTCTGCCTTGTCGCCCTCTCAATTTGTGACTTTTATAGGTGCAAAAATAGACACAGTCGCCATGATGGCTCGTCTTCCTGCAGACAGAATTCAAAATCTCAGACAATAGATATACAGCTTACTACCTCAACAAAAAGTCAAGGCCAAGACAATGCTGAAACCTTTAGGGACCATGACTTCTACCATAACTCTAGTTCCACTAGCCAGATTGCATATGCAAATTCTTTATTGGCTACTTTTTTTCCCCAGTGGTCTCTTCAACAACTGCCTCTGTCTCATATTCTCATAATGGAATCTTGCAAAAAGAACCTTCATTGGTGGATTCAGCCCGATCAACTGTTGACAGGAACACCCTTCCTTCCTCAGCAACCCGTTGCTACTGTGACCATGGATGCCTCTCAGATAGGGGGACATTATCTACGCAGGACTGTCCAAGGCACATGACAAGATCACGAGACTCACTTGCATATCAATATCCTAGAGATGATAGCAGTGCTACTAGCATTGCAAGCACTTCATGACTTTCTTCCTCTAGGGACGATAGCAATCCAATCGGGCAATATGTCAGTGGTATGGTATCTAAACAAGCAAGGAGGAACTAGACCTTACCCCCTATGTCGACAAGCTCTTTGTGTTTGGCAGTGGGCAATATCTTACCAGCGCTTTCTGGTGGCAATGCATATCCCGGGGACAACCAATGTGATAGCCGGCAAGCTCAGCAGGGAAATCTTGATGCCGCACGAGTGGTCTCTGTATCATAAAGTAGCGGAACAGATTTTCCGCAAATGGGGACAGCCTTGTTGTGATCTATTTACCAGCCCAATCAATGCCAAATGCAGCAGCTACTTCTCCCTTATTCCCCCTCCGGGGGAGTCACCGAGAGATGCACTTGTTCACAATTGGCCTCCGGGAGTTCTTTATGCATTTCCCCCCTTCTGCTCATATCGAAAGTGATCCAGAAAGCAAAGTCCTTGGGAAACAAAATGATTCTGATCACTCCTTACTGGCCTCATCAAATTTGGTTCCCCTTTCTCAGGCCTCATCTCGTAGACGATCCACGGACTCTGGACCCAGTTCCAGACCTCTTGACACACATGTCAGGTTCCCTTCACTCCTGCCTCCACACCCTCAATTTGACAGCGTGATTGCTCCACTTCCATTCCTAGTCAGGCTTCATGATTTTTCACCTGCAGTGCCCCATATCCTCACGTCTTCCCACAAACCTTCCACGATTTTCTGTCTGGGCAAAAGAGAAAAAAAATGTAGATCCTTACACAGCATCCATCCCCTTGGTGTTAGAATTCCTAACTGAACTTTTCCATCAGGGATCAGCTACTGCTACAGTTAAAGTTCAACTGGCAGCAATATCCAATTTTTCATTTGGGACAACCTGAGCCTAATCTGATGGCTCACAGATTGTGTAAAGCTTTCCTTAAAGTCACTACCGTGCTGAGACCTCCTTTACAGGAACCTGTATCTCCCTTGATTCTAAATTTCATTCTGTCCAAACTTACTTCCCCGCCTTTTGAACCCAGGCATTCGTGTGAACTGAAGTTTCTGTCTTGGAAGCCCATTTTTCTGCTAGCTATTACATCCGCTAGAAGGGTCTCAGAGTTGCAAGCACTGTCAGTCAAACCTCCTTACTTGATTTTTCATAGAGACAGTGTTTCCCTTCAAACAAACCCTGCCATCATCCCCAAAGTTTGCTCTCAGTCTAATTTGAACCAAACTATCGAACTGCCTGTATTTTTTCCTAATCATTCAAATAGTGCAGAATAAATTTCATCAACTGATGTTCATAGACAGTTACGGTTCTACCTACATAGAACTAAGGAACTTAGAAAATCAGACCAGTTGTTCATATCCTTTTCTGAAACTAGGATAGGTCTGCCAGTCTCCAAGGTAATTCTATCTAACTGGATTTCCAACTGTATCTCTTTTATCTACTCTTCCAATGGAAAGAACCTTCTGTTTAAAATTAAGGCTCATTCCACAAGATCCCTATCCACATCTACTGTCTTTCAAGCCAGAGTTCCAATTGACAGTATTTGTGCAGCAGCAACTTGGGCTACCCCTCATACCTTTATTACTCATTACAAATTGGATTTGACCTCAAGGGGTAGAACCTCCTTTGGTTCCATAGTTCTTAGGAGTATATCCACGTGAGCCACCAAAGAAAATGGTCTAGGGACGCTGTCCCATATGTAAGAATGAAGGCGAGATAGGACTACAGAACATAAAGAAGTTATGTACTCACCATAACGTTCCCTGTTTGTAGTCCATCTCGCCCTTCATTCTTACGAACTCACCCACCTACCCCTGTCCATGTATCCTTGCTTATGATCAGTTATTATTATTATTGCTTATAATCCTATTGCTTTGGATTTCTAAGCAGGGCAAACTCTATCTGAGGTGAATCGGTGGAGCACAGGGAGTTATGGGTAGGGGAGAAGCCAGAGCCCTGAAGCAAGATCTTTCTAGTTGGTGCCAAGGTTGGATCCAGTCTGATCCAACAACTCACAACTGAACCTGATGAAAAACAGACAACATGGATCTATCGTTATGGTAAGTACATAACTTGTTTATATCTGATGTAGTATTCCTCTTAGCAACAGCTTTGATACTCTTTGCCAGGATTTTCATTCAATATTCTGAATAAAAGTTGTGTATGATTTTTCTGTCTTTGAAAGAACAATTTATTTTTCAATATTATTCCATTTCACAGAGAACATATATTAGGTGTTCTAGTAAAAACAGAGCATTGCTCGAAACTGTACTGGAAATTAGAGGTTGCAGGCTAACTGTTCTATATTCTGTTACATCATGCTGCTGCACACTGTTTATGAGTCTGCCATTCCCTAAGCAGCTTCTGCACAGTACGTTACTGAAAGGTTGCCATCATCAGCAACTCCCAAATATCCTTTTACCTTCTGTTTCTGTCATACACTCAAAAGTGTTGTACTTCTTCCTTTAATGCCAGAAATCTGTTTCTGGGATTCATTAACACCTACACTAAGTGTACACCATTCTGAGCGAACAGACAACATAAGCATAACTCAAACCATCTTCCTCCTAATTTTAGTTTTCCTATTGATTTTCTTGCAGATTTAATTATCAAGGGGGACTTATAAAGGTTACCACAATGTATATACTACATGTACACTTACTAACTGACTAGAAAGCACAAAAAATGTGGTAGAGATGTTCTTAAATACAGATTGGGTTCATTTAGTACAGGTGTTAATGAATCTGGCCCTGCATTTTGTGTAAAACATTCTGCAGCCTGCTTCTTATTTTGTTCTTTAATGATTTATTAAAATTTCATTATAACTAACACACAAAATAGTTTTGGCTTTCTGTTAAAGCCCTTACCATTTTTTATAGTTAAGCATAATAATACTGCAACCACTGAAACCTCTTTCTTTCTGTTCCATAATTATACTAAACTCTGCTTTGAAAATTTCCTTTTCTCACTTTCTAAATTACCTGTAAAACTTGTGAGGGATCATGTCACATCTCAGTCTTTATCTTAAGTTTCTCATTTGAAAGTGTTTTTTTTCTTTTTAATCTGTCTCTTAAACTGTTGCATCAAAAGAAAAAAATATTTTTAGTTTGTTATGCATGTCCTGCATGCAGAGAATTCTAAATTATCTTCATACACCATAATGCCCTTCCTTGAAATCCTGCTTTATATCTTTTTTGGAATTTGCCACGTGACAAATAATATGGCACATACAACACACTATATCACTTTGAGCTGTTACATGTCTGGGCAGCACATACATGACCAATAGGGAACATGATACCTATATAGCTTAGACAGTGAGTGATTTGTGTAAAGGGCATCAACAAATAAAACACTTGCAGCATTAAAAAAATTAATAAGCTGATAACGTTTTACCAGATCACTGTAGTGCTAATCTGACAAGGAAGTTGCCTTGAAAGGCATCCGTAGGCCTCAAAGTAACTTTTAACTCTTTTAGGATGACTTGAAAAGGATACTGCTATTATGACCATCCTGTACTTAATGATTCCAAAGTATGCTTCCCAGACATAATCAGATGGGCCTGTTTTTCTGCTGAGCTATTGTGGAAGTCCTAATTGCATTCCTTTTGATAGGCTGTGTTCTACCACCAAAGAAATTCTTTATTGAAAATATCAGTGGAATCAGTTTCCAGGAGTCAGTGGACTGATTCCAAAGTTCCTCAGACTCCATCAAAGCCTCGTCATGTGAATACAGTTGTGCAGGCTCCATATTGTAATTCTAGGACTTGTAACTATGAGCACTGGCACTATGAAAAATAAAGCCCAAAAATACAGCAAAGCAGCAAATGTCGAACACCACTGCTCTCCTTTAAAGTTATTTTTGCAGGGGTGGGGAAAGCTCTCCATACTCCCAGACTTATATATTCTGATGCCAAGATCACTATATCTTGATGAAAAATATTCTGAGAAATGTCAATATTAGACTTAGGACATGCAAGTCCACAGTTTCTGTCATTCAATCTTGATATCCAGTGTCAAAGGAAAAAACTTCAAAGACCAATTCACGTAAGGTTCAAGTATGGCACCCTTTATTAACTTGCAGCAAGGAGACAAAGCATGCAGGCAGAATGATTTGCCTGAACATTCATAATTAGTATGGTACTTTTATACAGTTCTTTCCATGTCACACAGTAAATGTTACTATTCTATTGACGTAGTTAGACGCAGCTTTCTGTATTGTTCTACAGAAAATGTTACTAGACTAATTGCTGACTAGTTGAGAATAACTGCTGATTTACAAAATATTTGAGAAAAACAACCTGGCCTTGGGGCTTATTTTAGCCCACCACACACTTTCTAGTCTTCAGTTGTGCAGTTCTAATATATGTGTTACATTTTGCCTAGATTCAAGGTACATTTCTAACTCAGGTACAAGTAATGCTGACTACGGTTTATACTTTCAAGCAGCCTTTGTTTTCATTATCACTAGCTTCTAGCAGCTGTGTACTTTCTCATGGCATAAGCAGAAAATCAATAACTCTTTGTTAAGTCTCATGACACTAGTAGAAATGAAACACTTCTTATTTTCATGACATTAGCAGAAATCAAATGCTCCTTGTTATGTTTCTAATAGCTGTGCAGATTCATGCAGTGTGAACAGAATAAATGTATTAACCCTTTTAAACCTCGAATGCACTAAGCATGCATATTACTAATACATATTTTTCTAACATTTCCCCCCTTTTAATACTTTTATTCTACTTTCAAAATAAGCATAAACAGTTTTTTTCTTCCCCTAACCTCTTCCTACGCAGGATTTGCAGTTAAGAGAGTCATTCAGTTTAAACTTATGAAAGCATTTTCAGTTTTTCAACAATTCTTCAAGTTCAGCAACTTGGTATAAGGTTTCTGAAACTGACATGTCTATAAAGTCATCAGTCTTTTCATGCAGGGGATGCAGCAGCAAACACATACCACCAGTAGGATCATTCCTACACAGATGGCAAAATCAGGATGTTCATCAGGATACTGCCCCACCTCCCAAACAATCTCTGGAAAACGTCCGTCAATGGATTTGGTCCTGGTTTGGTCATAGCCGACACTTGCTGAATTACCTCAAGGTGATTGTCTATCTCGTGTTTGTGGTCAGGAATATACGAACAGCACTCCTCCTGGATTAAAGCGCAAGTACCTCCTCTTGCCGCTAGGGTGAAGTCAAGAGCCATGCGGTTTTGAAGCACTACAGTTCTCATGGCAGTCAGTTCATCAGTCACCAATTCTAGAGCGGAAAAGGTTGCATTGCTCATTATTTCGAGAAGTTTAGACAGTTTTCTCAGTTCCCACATTGATTTCGTTGCTCCATATGCTGGCAGTACACCTGCCCATGAGATGATGGTACCACCCAAGTCCATTTTTCCCCAGGCCCACAGCATGATGGTTTTTCCAGCCCACATTGATTTGCCCCACTGGATTGACAGGCTTCTAGATTTCTCGTCGAACATTTCGAATTTTCCCGAGGCAAAATTGCTGTGTGTCGTATGGCTGGAACCAGGTACCCCAAATAACAACTGCCAGACCAATTCTCAGGTAACCACTTGTATGCTTTCCTACCACATACAAAATAACAATCTTCTACTTTGGTAGTAACTTTACTATGTCCTGGCTCTGGATGAAACATTTTTGTGTCAACTATAATCAGTTGTTTATAAAGGTCAGCATTATGTTTTACTTCATCAGTTGTCCTATGCATCAGTTCAAAAAATGAATCATAGCTTGTGTTGCAATAGGAACCTGTGTTATCAGTTTTATTGTAGCATCTATAGGGGAACAGTCACATTGCAATTGCTCCAACCCACCTGAACTGTATCATTTTTGTAAAAACACACAGTCCCCTTCTGTCGAACAGACAAGTGCAATGCTACTTTATCTTGTGATGTAACATCTGATGTATCATAGACTAAATTTTCCCAGATCTTGTTGGCTCCTAGGGGGACTGAAGTTAACAATAACCCCCCCGTATGCTGTTGGCAAAGCTGTGCAAATCCAGCAATTCGAAACATTAAAGGTCTCAGCATACACATATTTGATTGCCTGGTAAGTGCTGAAGTTTGGGTGCCACTCTACGTGCAACTCTCCACGTTTATTCAGTTCAGTTTGTGTGGCTGGCTCCACACATTTGTAAAAACATTCCTAAATCACAATTCATCAGACTGAAACGTATTTGTTCGGATAATGTGTCATATGGAGAACACAGTAAAGATCTTATCAACAGATTTAAGAACAGGAAATATAAAATGGGCCACGTCTCTGACGCCATACATCATGTGGATCATTTGGACAGGACGGACCTACTAACTTATAAGTCAAAAAATATTACTTCCAACCAATGTCTCAGATTCACTACCACATATGGCAGGAACACTGATAATCTTATTCGGAGTGTCAACAGACATTGGAACATTTTAGAATATGATACTGATTTATCTCCCATCATTCCCAATAGATGTTCTTTTTCATTCAGAAAAGGTAAAAATTTGGGGAGCACATTCAGTCATTATAAACATGGACACAATCCATCAAACTATGAACCCATTCAAAGCACACTGACAGGCGCCATATTAATTGGTTGCTTTCCTTGTGGACATTGTTCCAATTGTTGTAAAGTTTCAAAAACCAAAGAATTCACTAGCAGAAATACTTCCAAGCTCTATGACATAAAATTCTTTGCCAATTGTAGCTCAGATTGGCTGATTTATTTAGCTACATGCTCATGTGGAGCATTTTACATAGGTCAAACATCGAGACCACTTAGATTAAGAATTTCTGAGCACATCAGTAACATCAAAAAGGGTAGACTTAATAATGCTTTATTCAAACATCATTTAATACATCCTTCAGCATCCTTCACGTTCACAATCATTGACATTATTAAGGGTAAAAAATCCAATAAAACAGGTTGGCATGCATTACTGAATTCTAAAGAGAAAAAATGGATTGTCAAGCTTTGTGGGCTTTTCCCACCCGGTCTGAATGACAAATTTTAAATAACCAATCAGATTGATTCATACCATATATAAAGGCATGCTAAAAGTATACTTGTTTCACACTGAAGAAGGCTGTGTTTGTGTATACCAGCCGAAACCGGTTTGTGCACTTTTTTGCTGTCCTTATTATATTCAATAAATTATTTTCAAGGGGTTTGGTTTTGCTGGCTCTTCCTTTTGTTTCTTTGTATCATGCCTTTTTGAGCCGTGCAACTGCTTACGTGCAAACAACTCTCTAATTTATGGGAAAAGGAATGGCCACAACAAAAAGATTATTGTCACTAGTACAGTCAACAGGATGATTATGCAATACTTCTGAGGAAACGGTTGTTCTGCATTCCTGTTTTCTCCGACTCTTCCGAGTAGGTGTATTTGGATTTTTCTGGATTCTATCATTTTTGCTTTTGACATGTGATCTTACTCTCTGCCCTAATAGGACCTTCAGCAGCGATTGTTTCTTCGCTGGGGTTGAGATGGATCAATCCTATTGATCTGACCCTCCTTTGTAGCCAGACTTTGTGCTGAGACCCCGATGGAGAGGTAATTTTTTGTCCAATTCAAAGTTCTTAACTAGTCTGCAGTGCATCAGGTGGATCCACGAAGCTCGCTCTGCTATCTTGACTGCAATGGGTGTCGAAAGAAGCACCTGGTATGGACCTTCCCACCTTGGTGATGACCAATTCTTCTTTATATTCTTCACCCACACCCACTCCCTGGGGATCACTGCCACTTCCGATGTTTCGGTTTGTTCTTTATCTGAAACAGAATTTGACTGCAACAGATGTTTAGAATTCATGACTTTTTTCATATATTCAGCTAGTGTATAATCTGCTTCCTGGTCTGCGGACATGAGAAGTTTCCACTGGGGTGTATAATAAGCCCTTCCAAATAGTTTTTCAAAAGGAGTCAATCCTTTCGCAGTCGGAACAGTTCTCATGCTCAACAGTGCCAGGGGCAACAATACAGCCAATTCTTTCCTTTCTCAGCTATTAACTTTCTTAATTTATTCTTTAATATTCCATTATGTCTCTCAACTAGCCCTGCAGATTGTGGATGGTATGCACAATGATTTTTTAAAGAAATACCAAAATGCTTACGTAACTGTTGTATGGTTTGGTTTACAAAGTGGTTTACATTGTCACTGTAGATCCTTTCCGGAATGCCGAATCTAGGGATGATTTGTTTGACAAGTACTTTTGCCACCATGACTGCATCTGGATTTTTGGTTGGAAAAGCTTCCACTCATCTGGAAAACATATCTACAATGACAAGACAATACTTCTTATTTTCACATTTGTTCAATTCTATGAAATCCATACAGATAGTGTGAAACGGGTATGGTGGTGTAGGGAAACTCCCTTGCTTGGGCTTTAGCGCCCCTTGTGCATGATGTTTGTTGCAAATTTTGCACATCAAACAAAATTTTTTAGAGTAGTTTGTAAATCCGTACGTTGTGAACACTGGTTCACCAGCTGTATCATCCCCCCTGTTGAGACATGGCATTGCCTATGGCTCAACAAAGCTGCATATCTAAACAAATTAGATGGTAGTATTGGTTTCCCTTCTTTAGAGATGTACAGCCCCTTTTCAAGAATTGCTCCTCGTTTTACCCATCTTTGTTTTTCAGCTTGCATAGTGAGTGTCTGCATCGTCTAACATTTCTAAGTCTAAAATCTCAGAGGGTTGTAGTTCCTCATTTAAAAGAAATACTTCTGTAGCTGCTTGTTTTGCAGCTGTATCAGCTCTCCCATTACCTTTTGAAATCCTATCTTGTTGCTTGGTGTGAGCTGTGCATTTACAAATGGCTATTTTCTGAGGTAAATGAATAGATTCTTAAAGATCTAAAATAAACTGTGCATGATTGATAGGTTTGCCAGTAGATGTTATCATTCCTTGGTTTTTCCACTGTTGCGCAAAAACATGTACAGTAGAAAAAGCGTACTGGTTGCCAGTAAAAATGTTTACACATTTACCCTTTGCTAAGGTACATGCCCGTGTCAAGGCAATCAATTCTGCTGCCTGTGCAGATAAGTTTGTGGTAAAGGTTTTGCTTCTATAATCTCAGTGTCAGAAACTACTGCATATATCCTACTAGGTTCTGTCCTGCAGGACCCCTTTTGCACGAACCATCCACATAGTATGTCACCTCGGCATCATCTAAGGGGACATCCGTGATATCTTTTCTAGGTAGTGTCTTTTGCTCAATTACCTGCAGGCAGCGGTGTGGTGTGCCGTCTGCAGGGGTTGAGAGCAAGGTAGAAGGGTTCAAAGTCATGCATCGTTCAATTGTCATATGAGGTTGGCTCAACAATACAATCATACAGGAAAGATGCCTAGCAGGGGAAAGATATGCTACCTTCTCCCTCAGTAAAATAATCGCGACTGCATGAGGCACTCTCAAAGTGAGAGGGTGGATGGAATAAAACTACCGAGGCCAAAGCCTGTACTGCCATTGCAGCTGAAACTACTGCTTGTACACAGTGGGGTAAGGTCCGTGCCACTGGGTCTAGTTGTGATGAATAGTAAGCAATGGGGCGTTGCTTGCCCCCATGCTGTTGTGTTAACACTGATGTCATATAACCTTGCTTACAATTTACAGTTTGGAAAAAACGTTTATGGTAGTTTGGTAATCGCAGAACTAATGAGGATGCTATTAACTGTTTCAGTTTGCAGAAAGCAGATTCTGCCTGTGGTGTCCATTGTAACAAATCCTGTGCTGCCATAGGCTTCTTCTGTATCAGGTCAGTCAGAGATGCAGATTCCAAGGCATAGTTTGGAATCCAGCCCTGGCAAAAATTAGTTGTACCCAGGAAGGACATAATTTCCTTCTTGGTAGTGGGTTTTGGTGCTTGCAAAATTGCTACTTTTCTATCCTCATCGAATGTTCTACCTTATTTGGATATTACATATCCCAGGTATTTGACTTGTTTTTTCCAAAGCTGCAGTTTGTTTTTATTTACCTTATGTCCTTCAGCGGCTAAAAATCGTAATAGCGCTATGGTATCTTCTTTACAATCTTGCTGGGTGGGGGCCGCCAGCAAGATGTCATCAACATAAAGTAAAATCTGACTGCCTCTTGGTGGGGTATATCCCGCCAAGTTTCTTGCCATTTCTTGTGAGAATATTGTGGGACTTTCACAATATCCCTGTGGTAGTCGCGTATATGTATACCTTTTCCCCTGAAATGTTAATGCAAACCAATACTGGCTGTCAGGGTATACCTTTTCCCCTGAAATGTGAATGCAAACCAATACTGGCTGTCAGGGTGTATCGGTATTGAAAAGAAAGTGCAGTTTTGTACCTACCATAAATTTAGATGTTCGATGTATACCCTGCTGCAGTCATCACACTTGGGTTATCCTGTCATCAGGTGGTCCCGCAGTCGGCCTGAATTCCAAAGTCTTGGTCCGGCGTCGGTTGCTGTCGCTTCTTCCCTGACGTCAGTGCGCCAGGGGTATATAAGAGGCATCTGACACCATTTTCTTCAGTTTTTCTTGCCCCAGATGTCAGGTGCCTCCCAAAAGATGGTCAGTAGATAGTACCAATAATAAAAGCTTAGCACAAGCAAAACATCCCTCCAGCTATAAGCAAATACACAACAAAGGTTGTATCGGATTTTAAGGTATTGAAAGGTTTTAGTTAGGTCAGAGGGGATGGAGGGAGGGTAACCTGGACTGCAGCAGGGTATACACTCGAACATCTACATTTATGGTAGGTACAAAACTGTACTATGTTCATTGTGTTACCCTACTGCAGTCATCACACTTGGGTAGAATCCCAAAGCTAAGGATGGGAGGTGGAGTCAAACAGGGTTAGAAGAGGCTAGAAGGCCCTGCAAAACTGCAGTGGCAAAGCCAGCTGTAGTCTTAGAGTAAAGTGGTAAGTGATGGTGTTTGGTGAAGGTGTGTACTGAACTCCAAGTTGCAGCTTCCAGAATATCCTTGGTTGGCACCCCCCTGAGGAAGGCTGTAGATGTAGCTGCTGCCCTGGTGGAGTGGGGCCTTATGCTAGCAGGAACTGGTTTTCCATGATGGGTGTAGCAAAAACATATGCAATGTCCTATCCATTTGGAAATGGTCTGTTTTGAGATAGCCTTTCCTTGTGATGTTGTAGCATAGGATACAAAAAGTTGGTCAGATTTTCTGAAAGCCTTGGTTTTATCCAAGTAGTAACATAGTTGCCTGTGAATGTCCAAGGAATGCAGGAGTCTTTCTCCTTTGTTCTGTGGATTTGGAAAGAAGGTTGGTAAGTGGATGGTTTTATTTAGAGCCACACTGGATACCACCTTTGGCATAAAGGCGGGGTTAGTTCATAGAGAAACTCTGTCTTGATGAAACATGAGGAAAGGCTCTACTGCCATTAGTGCCTGTAGCTCTGAGACTCTTCTGGCTGAAGTAATTGCTAGCAGCAGGGCAGTCTTCCATGATATAAACTTTAAGTCAGCTGAGAAAGCTGGCTCAAAAGTTTTTCCAGAACAAAATTTAGGTCCCAAGTTGGTGTTGGCGCTCTCCTGGGAGGCCTAATGTTTTTTGCCTCTCTGAGATACTGTCTTAGAAGTGGATGTGAAAATAAGGGAGGATCCGTGTTGTAGTGAGCTGAAATAGCTGAGGCGTGGATTTTAATAGATGAAAAAGAAAGTCCTTTGTGTAACATCTCAGTTAAATATTGTAGAATCAGAGGCATGTCCGACTGAAGGGTATTTTGGCCTTTAGCTTGGTTCCAGGCACTAAATCTTTTCCATTTGTCTGAGTAGGCTTTCCTGGTGCTGGGCCTCCTGGCCTCCAGAATGACATCCATAACAGCTTGTGAAAGAGGGGCTGGCTGGTTGCTTAGGTGATGTGCCATGCAGCCAAATTTAAGGTTTTGAGCTGGCTGTGTAGAATCTGACTGCCTTACTGTGTGAGTAGATGAGGAATTTGTGGTAAAATCCATGGTGGGCCCTGGGCCATGTTCCTTAGTAGTGGGTACCAGTGCTGGCGTGGCCAGTCCGGGGCAATGAGTATCATTCGAGGCCTCTCCATCCTGACTTTCAGCAGCACCTTTGTGAGAAGGGGCAATGGAGGAAAGGCATATACTGTCAACATTTTCCAACTGAATGAGAGTGCGTCCACTTTCCAAGCTTGATGGTGGAATGTCCTTGTGCAAAATTTTGAAAGCTGATAGTTTTGGGGGTTGGCAAACAGGTCTATGTCTGGGCGCCCCCATTTTTGAGTTATCATTGCAAATACTTGTGGATCCAGTTTCCACTCGTGGGGATCCGTGATGTTTCTGCTTAGGTCGTCTGCCAATGTGTTCTTTTTTCCTGGCAGGAATTGAGCTTGTAATTGAACTTGGTAAGCCAGTGCTGTGTTCCACAAGGTCATTGCTTGCCTGCATAGAGGGTAGGAGTGTGTACCCCCTTGTTTGTTTATGTACCACATTACTGTGGTGTTGTCTGTCCTTATTATAAGCTGTCCTGGATGTAAGAGGTCCTTGAAAGCTGTCAGAGCATTCTGTACAGCTAGCATTTCTTTTTGATTGATGTGCAGATTCCTTTGATCTGCAGTCCATATGCCTTGAACACACCGTCCTGCCATGTGTGCCCCCCAGGCATAATCCGATGCATCTGTTGTCATAGTTTGCCTGGCTGGGGATAAGGTGAAAGGTTGACCCTTGTTGAGGTGACATGCCTGTGACCATCATAGAAACTGCTGTTGGAGGCAAGGAATGAGAGGAATCATTGTTTCCAAGCTGTGGCTGTGTTGAGTCCATACGCTTTTCAGGTACCATTGTAATTTCCTCGTATGCAGTTTTGCAAATGGTATTAGTAGTATGCAAGATATCATGAAGCCCAAGGCCTGCAGAATTTTTCTTGCAGGGAGTTGGGTCTTTGTCGCCATTATTTTGAAGTATTGAGTTAGTTGTAGTTGTTTGTCTGGCGTCAGATAAGCCATCTGGGCCGTTGTATTCAAGCTGGCACCCAGGAATGTCATATTTTGTGAGGGCACTAGTTTTGATTTCTTTTCATTTACTGTGCACCCTAGGCAACTTAGAAGGTGTTTTACAAAAGTTAGATGTTGTAAGAGAATGTCCTTGCTTTCTGCTTGGATGAGGCAGTCGTCCAGGTATGGGTATATTTGAATTCCTCTTTGTCTGCAGTATGCAATTACTGGTGCCAGGCATTTTGTGAAGACCCTGGATGCAGTAGATAAGCCAAAGGGCAGTGCAGAGAATTGGTAATGGGTTGAACCTGCAATGAAACGGAGGTATCTTCTGCAATTTTGTCTGATAGGGACATACAGGTATGCCTCCTTGAGGTCCAACGTTACTAGCCAAGCTTTCTTGCCCAACATGGGAAGAAGCTGCTGTAGTGTTAGCATCTTGAATTTGGGTACTTGCAAGAAGGTGTTTAGAATTGAAAGGTCCAGAATGGGTCTCCAAGCATTGTCCTTTCTGGGGACTAGAAAGATCCTTGAGTAAAATCCTTGGCCTTGCTCCTGTGTAGGTACCAGTAGAATGGCTCTCTATGTCCATGAGAGCTGTAATTTGTTTTTGTGCCTCTGACCATTGATTTTGTGGCAAGTTTGGCATTCCTTTTATCCTTGACAAGGTGTGGAAATGGAATCTGTATCCTTGTGAGATAATGTCTAGGACCCATTTGTCCTTTATGATGATGCGCCAGTTGTCTATAAAAAAATGCTAATTTTCCTCCCAAGGGAGCTGCCAAGAGATTTTTGCTTGGCAGTTTGAGGTTGAAGTCATTGTGTTTGTCTTCTAGTAGTTTGGGACCTGTCTTCTCCTCCCTTCTGTGTTGCAGTGCCCCATTGGCGAGGTTAGTAAGGTATTTGTGCTTGTCCTCTGCCCCTTGGGCATCTGTATTTACCCCTTTGTGGTTTGTCAGAAGCTGGAAAGGACCAATTTTTTGCTGGCCAATTTCTGCTGAAGCGTGGGGGTTGTACCTGTAAGAAATCTTTGACTGTCTACATAGATTTTGCCTTATCCTCCATTTTCTTTAAAACCTTTTCTGCTTTAACCCCAAATAAGACATCCTGCTGTAAGGGTGCATCTAATAACTTTGCTTTAACATGATCAGGCAGAGTTTGTTCCTTTAACCAAGCATGCCTACGTATAACAGACCCAGTAACAGCTGTTCTGCAGGAAGCTTCCAAAGAATCAAATCCACATTGTAAAGTATGTTTGCCCACCTGTTCAGCTGCATGCAACAGATCCTGCATTTCTTTGAATTCAGACTGTTGAGGGTGCGTGCTCATCTTTTGTTTTATTTGAGACATTAGGAATTGCTGGTATTTCAGCATGTGAAATTGACAATTTAGTGCTCTCATAGCTAGAGTAGCTGAGGTGTAAACCTTCTTCCCCCACCTATCTAGTGCTCTGGAGTCCCTTTCAGAGGGTACAGGATTTTAGCCATAGAAGCCTTAGCCCCTTTGGGACCCTGGGAGATTGTCTCTGGATCAGCAACAGGGCTTTTGTAAAGGAATTTGTGTGAGTCAGGCACTCTATAATATCTATCTGGTTTGGCTGGAGCAGGAGGCAGAGAATCTGGATTTAGACTAGATTCTAAGTAAACATCATCCACAATGTCTCAAACTGGTGGGATAGCAAGTGGTCTGTGCTGGGGGAGTAAAAGAAACTCTCGCAGCCTTTTCTTTGAGTCGGAGTAGTCGTGACCTTCCCAGTGGAAATGTTCCCTCATGGTATGTAAGGTTTCCCCAAAGGAATAGTCCTCAGATGGAGAAGCTGAGGGAATGGAATCTTCAGCATCAGAATCTTCATAAGGGGGAAAGGAGTAATCCTGTTCCTCAGAGGAGCCTGAGGAAATAGACACTTGGTCAGAGGAGGCATAATCCTCCTCTTGTCTAGGCCTTTTGTCTGGGGGGTGGTTGGGAACCCCGGATTAAAGAAATCAAATCTTCAGCCATTTTAAGCATCTGTTTCTTAGACATGGGGCTTTGAACTGGAGACTGATGTGCAGTCTTTTTTGGTTTTAGAGGCGTCTTAAGCTTAGCATAAGATTTAATGGTAAGAGTAGTCGGTCTGAAGACACCTTCTGTAACCGAAGGTGTTTCCGCAGCACCGGCTTCTCCTTCTGCAATCTTGTTGATAGGGCCTAAAGGAAATGGCTGCGTCGGCCTAGAACTCTCTGCTTGAGAATCCGAAGTGGTCTGGGGTTCCAATTCCACAGTAGTCAGGGGCTGCGTAGGCACCTCGCTGAAAACCGGAGAACCGGCGATCAGCCCAGCCAAGGCCTCGGAGTCTGGCTTGGATCTAGGCTGCCTGTCTTTGTCTTTGCATTTTTTCTGCACGCCGGTAGTCGGTTGCTCCGACGGCATAGTGTAATTAAATTTCCTGCCGAAGTAGTGTCGTGCAAAATCAGAGCGTCGCTTTATCGTTCGCTTATTGAACCTAGCACAAAACCGACAACCCGTGACATCGTGGTCTGGGCCTAGGCAAGGTATACAATAAGAATGAAAGTTCTTATGAGGTATTTGCTTCCCACAAGAAATGCAATTGTTAACTTTTTCTGACTTCGGACTGAAATTCGATTTGAAAATGTCAGGTGGCGGCCGACCGGCACTTGCGAATTGCTTCTGGCACCGCACGGCAAGAAAGACTGAAGAAAATGGCATTGGATGCCTCTTATATACCCCTGGCGCACTGACATCAGGGAAGAAGCGACAGCAACCGACACTGGACCAAGACTTTGGAATTCAGGCCGACTGCGGGACCGCTTGATGACAGGATAACCCAAGTCTGATGACTGCAGCAGGGTAACACGATGAACATCGCATTGCTAATGTCTACCACAGAAAAATACTTCTGTTGAGGTTTTAAGTCATTCAACAGGGTGTGTGGGTCTGGCACCATAGGTGCCCTTGGTATTACTGAGTCATTTACAGCTTGTAAATCTTGGACCATACGCCATTCTCCATTTGCTTTTTTAACTGGAAATAAGGGTGTGTTACATGGTGAATCGGGAGATTCTACTAGTATCCCTCCTTTAAGTAAGGCTGCTATAATAGGCTTTATCCCTGCCTTTGCATCTTTTCTTAAGGGATACTGTCTTTTCTGTGGTCTAAATGCTGACTTTGGCGTGATAGTAACTGGTCCCGCTGTATGAATAAGTCCTACATCTAATTTTCCTGTTGACCAGAGAGTCTCTGGTATATTTTGTAAGTCATTCTCTTCCTCCTGTAATAGGAGTGCTAATCAGCTGTCCTTGCTAGACTGCAAGTGCACGGCTGGGTGGGTCTGAGTTATCCAATTCAACTTCTGTATTTGTATTCCCTGTTCTGACAGTTCTAATTCTGTCTGTTTCTCCCATCTCATGACTTTTTCTCCTAGGTCTGCCCATTCTATACTTTTGTTCTTGGTTAAGCTAACATGTGGTAATCGATTAGATTTATAAAGTGTAAAGAACTCCTGGGGCAATGAACAGCTGGCTACACTGTTCCTTTCTGTGTCCCAGTACAGCTTATGTAATATCAATCTGTTTGCATGATTTTTAAACAATTCTTTTTCATATTCCTTATCAGGTCCTGGTATGTTACAATAATACAGGATACAGTGCAACAGGTGTTGCTTATCAACGTCAAGGGAGGGGAACTTGCTGATGGCTACATTCATTAATTCTTCGGTCACAGTCCCTGGACCAGTTGTAACCAAGTCCTGGCTGTACCAATAAAACATTTCACCCTCCGATTGCACTGTAAAGGTATCAATTTGTTGCTGTGCTTCCATACCCTGCATGGTTGGGACTACTGCTATACCAAATAGTTGCATGAGGTCTCTGCCCAAGAGGTTTACTGGGCATTTTGCAGAAACAACAATTTTGCTTTTCTTAGTCAATCTTGAAACTGGATCAGTTATTGCAATATTACGGAGAGGGGCTCCCAATACAGCTGTCCATTAGCTGCTTTTACCAGTATGTAATCAGGTGACTCTGTGTTTTCTGGCAGTTTTGAGGGATGTATCAGGGTTCGTGATGCCCCTGAGTCACACAAGAATTTGACTTCCCTCCCTTCTACCAAGAGTGTAACTTCTGGTTTCGTGTCTGCTAAATAGAGCTCCAAGCTCAATAAAGCTAGGTCTAATATTTCATTTTCTTCACTGTCACTAACTTCTTGCACTTCCTCTATTTCTTCTGTCACATTCTCTACTCCCTCTATCACATCCTCATTTGTCCTTTCTTTGCTATCCCCTTCTAGTGATTCCTGACTACCATATAGTCAGTCCTCACCCTCCTTGTCTTCCGTGGTTGCCTTCTTATTTTTCCTGCAATCCTTTGCCAAGTGTCCCTTTTTACCGCATTTGAAACATTCACCCCTTTTCTTTCGCCCTTCAATGTCCTCTGATCGTTGATTAGATTGTTTGTTTCCCTGTGCATTTTTCTTGCCCTTTTTCCCGAACTGTACTACATAAACTTCTGCTCCATCTTCTACAGAAAATACTTGAGCTTTCTTTTTCTTTTTGCTATTAAAATGCTTTTCGGCATGCCTAGCATATTCAAGTAATGACTGTAGCCTGCTTGTACGATGGTCTACCATGTGTTTTGTAATAAAACTGCTCATGGGTGCAATACTGCCTTTTAAAAATGCATTCTTTAATTGCTGTTCATATGGGGAATCTTGTGTTTGATCTTCAGGAACCTGCATTCCACAGTGGTTATTAAAACATTCTAATAATCTGGCATAATACTGGTCAATAGTTTCACCTTCTTGTTGGATGCATTGATTAATGCAAGTCCAGTCTGCCCTAGGCTTCTATTTTTCAGATATGCGGTCTGTAAGACCTTTTACTCTGTTGTCTAATTCTGCATTGCTATGTGGGAGGGGTCTTTGTGCAGCGTCACGGGGATTCCAGTTGCCACTAATCATGTGCCAATCTGGCCCCACAATTTGTCTAACTACTTTTTCTACCTTTTCTCCATTTAAGTTATAACTCAGCCTCATTCCTTCTAAATCTTCTGAGAATTTTCTAAAACTAACTTTTGGATGGGGAATTCCCTCAGTGGCTTTCCGGATATCTTCTGGAGTCCAAGGTCTATACACTAAAATAGTTGGGTCCTGATTATCTTGTCCTGCTTGAGGGTTGGGTACTTCTATAAGTGGGCCTATTTCTTCTTCACTCATAGATCATGAATTTTTAACCATTTGATATAACTCAATGCCTTCATTTGAGTTACGTGCCCTTGTTCAAGACCTGGTCCCGATGGGATCTCTAATAAATGGTTTTACTTTTACAATGTCTCTATTTTCAGTGACAACAGGATATCGTGGGGGTGGACTAACCTGTTCACTTGCTTCATATTCTGGTAAGGGAGGCGGAGGGGCTGATGCTATTGCTAAGTTATTGTCCTCCTCATCTAAAAACATTGTTTTTGAATTGTTATTCTTTTGTTCCCTGCGATTTACTTCCTCAATCTACCTGTGTGCCTGAGGAATTCCTAATTTACGTTGCTTTTTTACCCGACATTTGGAATTGGTTTTGAGCTGTTTGACAAGTTTGATAAGCGAGGATTTTTCTAATTTTCCGTCATTCATATTTATTAACCCATTTTGAATGATATTTAATATTGTCGGCACACTGCGACTGCATGTATTTTGCATCTTCTGTTAACGGTGGATTTTGGGGTCTTTTTGTGCAATTATTACCCATTTTGTTCTACCCTTTTGATCGTTACGTAACTTCTCTTATTTTTAACGTGGTACCATGGATTTTGTTATAGTCTCTTCAGAATGACTGCCTACTTATTCTGTTTCTCCTGATCTATGACAAGACAGTAATCTTTTCTGTCCCTGACTTGTAAAATACAGTCTTGACAAAAACAATACAAATCTAGTCCCTGATCTAAAACAGAAAAAAGTAGATTCACCTTACCTGAGCCCACGTGATTGATCACCAGTTCGGAGACCCATCCTTCAGTCGCAGATTAGAAAGTGGCTGGCCTCTTTTGTACGACAATTCAGTCGGAGGCCTTTTCAAATAAGAAGAACCGATTTGGTTTATTTCCCGTATGGTTTCAACCACCTGGCCAGGCTGATACGAGGCGAAGAGAGGGTTCCGGTCCAAAGGAAAAAACTTCAAAGACCAATTCACGTAAGGTTCAAGTATGGCACCCTTTATTAACTTGCAGCAAGGAGACAAAGCATGCAGGCAGAATGATTTGTCTGAACATTCATAATTAGTATGGTACTTTTATACAGTTCTTCCCATGTCACATAGTAAATGTTAAATTCTACTGACGTAGTTAGACACAGCTTTCTGTATTGTTCTACAGAAAATGTTACTAGACTAATTGCTGACTAGTTGAGAATAACTGCTGATTTACAAAATATTTGAGAAAAACAACCTGGCCTTGGGGCTTATTTTAGCCCATCAAAACTTTTTGTAATTATTAATTAAGACAAGTAGTATATCATGGGTAGACAACTTATAGCCATCTTGGTATTAGAAAGTCTTGAATCAAGCCCTTTGTCTTTCTGACAGTATGTAACCCATGTTACTCCATGGCTGAATCTTATTACAAACTTCATCTACTATCTTTCTATCTGAAATGATTTACAGTTCACATCTGACTGATTTAATAGCTTGTCACTTTGATAGATGTTGTTAAAAAGCTGCCTCCCAGGACTGGGGACTGTTAGGTAATGGAGTAGGTTCAAAGTTTCTCCTCTGATATTTTCCCTCCTTCGATTCGAGCTGCGACTAACTTCCTGGTAGTTTTTTTGTTCAGCTTTCGTGCTATGCTGTAAAATTTGCTGCTTTTGTAAGGTTTGTGAGAAGAAGAAAATGTGGAGTTTATGAAACATTTGCTTCTAGTTTTCCCTTTTGTAAGTGACTAAAATATCATCATCAGGCTTTCAAAAAGGTGATTGGACACTGGAATACCAAACATCAGCACAGCCCTATAAGTGATAAGGGGGGGGGGGGAATCTAGGAGATGTGTGGACATGGGTAGCCAGGAGGGAAGCAGATAGATTACCGCCTATGTGTATCTGCTATGGTACAGACTTTACCAAATGATGACAGTGCAGCACTTTTGGCATTGAGGAGCATGGCTTGACACCAGGCATCTGTCTGTGTCTCAGTGAGGCCCTTTGTAGGATGGTCCATCGTTAGGTTTCAATTATGGCTCTAGTTTTTTCAGTCATCTGCGAACTTCATTAGCCAAAGACCTCCTGTGTTTAGCCTGTACTTGAGAACAACCACCTTACCCTCATCCTACGCTTTGGTGACCGCTCAAAGAAGTCTATCAGGTTCATGATTTTACTTTTTTTTTTGCAACAGTTTTCTTCTGTCATCATAGGTTGATACTAGGCTATCTGCCTAGGCATTTACAAGCCTAGCCAGAGAGGTGTTGGCTTTTGCTCTAGCAGAGACACAGATGAGATCCCAGGGGTAAATTTACGATCTCCCATCCAAACGTCAAGATTCTTCTTGAAGAGGGTCATTGAGGGGCTCTGTCTAACATGGATTGGGATTTTGTTCCAGAGTGAGGGGAGCCTCTGGGATATGAATCTGTCCCTCCAGCATGTTCTATTTATTTCTGTGCTGAGGTTTAAGTCACTAGAGCGTGTAGCTCTGATGGATTTGGATTTCTTGAGGTGGAGCATGTCCATTAATTCTGGGTTGGACATGGCTTTATACGTCAGGCACAGGTCGCCTCTGAGTAGGCGGTAAGCAAATGAGTAGAGCTGGAGTTTCTTTAGCCTAATTACATAGGGCATCTGTTTGAGTCCCTTGATCCTCTTGGTGAGGTACTTTTGGGGTCCTTCTAGTTGTAGCAGGTGTCGGGTAAGGTACATCCCAAATGGGGCATTGTATTCAATTATGGGCCTGATGAGTAGAGGGGCACAATGACCTCTCTTGATCTAGATGTGAACCCCTTCGTGATAAGGTGGGCTATATAGAATGTCTTTTTAACCACTTTGGCAATGTGATTGTCAAAGGAGAAATTGCAATCTACTTGGGTCCCCAAATCCCTAATTACTTGTTGTTGTAGAGTTTGTTTATGGCAGGGGACCACCAGATTGACTTCCTTTTTTTGGAGGATAGCATCTTGGTTCTGTTAGGGATCCATGCACTCATGTAAGTGCTTATAAAGTGCATTTGTGTAGGATTCAGCAGTCGTACCTCTATTGTCCGTCTGCATGGGTGTAGTGAAATTTGCCACTTCTGTCTTAAGAAGCATGAAGTTGGCTTTGGAGAAATTTTTACGGTTGTTTCCCTAATGGAGGGTGGGGGCGGGATGTGGATGTATAGGGTGATTAGCTTGTGGTCAGATCTGACCAACGAGGAATTGACCTCTGGTGTTGAACATCGGTTGCCCATGTTGGTAATGACCAGGTCTAGGATATTGCTGCCTCTGGTGGGGGTGTGGATAAAGTGATCCAAGGAGTTGGAATTTATGAATTCCAGAAAATGTTGAGCAAAAGAGTTGGTACATGAGTAGTTTTCCCAGTTAATGGTGGGGTAGTTGAAATGACCCATTATTAGGGTGTTAGGTTGTACCCTAATATTTTCCAGTATATCAAGAAATGAGGAGTGGGAACCTGGGGCATGGTGGGGGATCTGTAGCAAGCTACAATTTGGATTGCGGTCATTCCCAGAGTTAGTTACACTGGGATAATCTCGGATGCATTATGCTGAGCAACTAGCCAGGAGGTGTGGATATCCTTAATGAATATGGACACACTTTTGCCTTTAGTGTTACGGTCCAGGTTAGGAGGCCGAAAGGTGTGGTATGAATTATAGCCTGGCAATGCAGGGGTGCTCTTTGGAGCCTTGAACCAGATCTTTGTCACTGCACAGATGTCGATGTTCTCCATTATAAGGAGTGCCCTGAGTGAGTGCATTTTGAGGTTTAGACTTTTAGCATTGAGTAGCATTACCTGCAGATTTTGCTTTCTTGTACCTGTTACAGTGGTGAGTTTGTCATTTGAACCTTGCCTAAAAAAGGCACTCTAGGGGTGGCAAGAGCCTTAGCCAGTGTCCAGAATCCCAAGGGCGACAGGCGCAGGCAATCTCTGGCAAAGCATCATGGTCTGTCGATCATGTCATCCCAGGCAGATAGATACTGGATGCCCTTAGAATGACACCAGTAGCTTAGTCAATTGTTGAAGTCAATCATTTTGTCCTTGTACTGTGGTATAATTCTGGGTGATGGCAGGATGCTACTCAGGGCTAGGGTCATACCTAACTGGGCTACAAGATCGGACAGTTCCTTCATGTCTCTTGTAGTCCAGGGAGGTACGTCTCAGGTCATTCACACCAACATGGACAATGACAGAGTCATATTTGTACTTGTTGTGGAGTGACCTGAGTGCATGCGTTATGTGGCAGATCCTGGCACCTGACAGGCAGCTGACAGTAACTTTCTCCTTGTTTAGCCTGGTGAGTGGAACATCAGTGTGTCTGACTATAGAGTCACCTTTGACTAGAGTGTTGGGTATGTTATGCCTTATGGGCTGTGATTGAGTGGCACACTGAGTTTGTGGGCTGTGTCTCATATGGGTTGTGTTGGGGGTGGAGGTTGTTGCGTTTCTGCTTTGGCGGTCCCTGTTGCTTGGGCAGATTTTTATTGAAAGCATCCACTAATGTAGGTGTGTGTTTTGTGTTTCTATGTGTGTGTTTTGGTGGTGTAGATTTTGAGGGACTGTGTGGTGTGGTGCAAGTGTTTACCCTCTCCTCTTGACTGTCTAGTCCTGTCTTGGGTGAAGAGAACTTTGCTTCCAGTTTGGCAATATAAGTGCATTTCTCACAGGTTGTAGTGTTGGGTGGTAGGAGGAGAGGGTTATCTGTGTACACGAGGCAATTGCTGCATTGCCCCAGGATGCCCAGATTCATCGGGTAGACAGGAGAAAACACCGGGAGCTGATCCTTAGACATGCCTGGATAGGTGCTTATTTATTAAGTACTAAAACCTGTTTTCCTCTAGACAAGTGAGGAAAGTTGAGTGCTATAGTAATTTGTAGCTTATTTAGTGCTTACAACAAGTGCTGATCTCAAAGAAACAGATTTGAGTGCTAAAACTAAAAAACTGGCTAGTTCTAAGGGAAAATTTGAAGAGCATACTTTGTGGCGCCGGGAATAGTTTAACCCTAGCTAAGTGGCGGGAGCTCAGAGCTTACAAAAACTGGATACAGCAAATGTGTATCTGGACTAGACTGCTTACAGGAAAGGCAGGAAACAAGCTTAGAATTTTTTTTTTTGTAAAGGGGAAAGGGAGTAAGGAGGAGCAGAAGATAACTCAAGGTTAAGAACTAAGTGGGTTGGCCTTCTCAGATGTTCTCCCTGTATTATGTAGAATGAGGTAATGACACTAAACTGAGAGGAGTGTCCCAGATCAAATTTACAGTAGGGGCCGGCAACTGTAAAGCCACCAAGTATAAGAACAGGATACCAATAGGGAGGCAGGGTGGGAGACAAAAATCAGAACAAACAAACCCAAACAGGTGCTTAACAAATGTAGAAAATTTCCAGTTAATACCTCACACACAGTGAAACTAGCTAGAAAAGTATGCAGCAGACAATAAAAGTGCTATAAATAACTCGTAAAAATAAGCAAAAAAACAGGATACTTAATGTTATTTATCGCAGATCAGGGTTTGCTCAGTGCCCTTCTTCCAATTAGTGTAAAATGGCAGAAACACTCACAAGTTAACTTCTTAAGTAACAGAAAGTTGAAACCTGAAACAGCTTTAAAAAAGGCATCCTAAACTTCAAAGATGCTTGCAGATGTGGGCTGTGGCAATACAAGGTTCAAGTCCTCAAATGAGAAGAACCACTCCTACTTGAACTAAAGCAGAAGACTTCCCAGCAGCTCCTGGCTTCATCAATAGGACTCTGCTGAGTTTCAAAGCATTTCCTTGACAGCAGAATGAGGCAATAATCCTCTGTACTCTGCTCTTCTAAATACCTTAATTTGCTACCCCAACTCCATCCCTTCTTATTTTTCCATAACCTCTTCAGTACATTTCTTGATTCTGTCTCCCACACAGACCATTGCATGGGTCCACAACCCAATACAAACATGACTTTAGAGTTGTGGGTAGACAAACTCTGAGTGAAAAGGGCCTTGGCAAGGCACTTAAAGGGAGTCACTCCATAAAATGGGGGTGGGGTGGACAATCCATTCAGTCCCAGCAAGGTTTCCAAAGTCAACCAAAGGCTAAAGTGGTACATAATAACCCTTGGTTCCAAGGACAAAGGGTATGAACAACATCCAGATATACACTTAATGAGCATGGAGGTGGATGTAGCTAGGGAACTGCAAGAATGACATGACCACCCAGTACCTCACTTTCTGTACTGCTTATCACACAAAAAATGGACATTGTCATAATCCCTAAAGAAGTGGTTAGGATCTGACTCTAGAGGTCCAGTCTTGTCCTGGCACTAAAGGCTACTCCCTTCTTCAGAGGGGACTAGAAGGGCAGACCCAAGAGCTGGCCATTGGAAATCATTTCACTAGAATGAGCCAGCAGCAAAAACCATACATGAAAATTAAAAGCTTCTGGTAAGGGCTGGATAGACTTTCCCAAAAAGGGCAAAGTTGCAGTGACCACTCCAAAAGACAGCCAATAACAGATCACATACAGCCTCAAAAATTCAACTACAGACTCAAAACAGACTATGTACCACATAAATGGAGGACTGCAATCGTTATCCCTCTTCACAAGGGTGGGCCATTAAATAACCCTGGAAACTACAGACCCATTAGTTTGACTAGTCTAATATGCAAAGCCATGGAATGAATTACCATGGAAATGATCAACAAAGACATTGGCAACCTAGAGACACTGGACTCATCCCAGTTTGGTTTTGTCAAAGAAAGGTCATAGGATCATAAGAAGTAACTAAGCTACTGGCCCTGAGGCCCTTACAAGCCTAGCCAAGAATTTAGCCCATGTTCCACAAGTCAGCACCCTATGACACTGGCCAGCAGGGACATAGGTGGAATCCCAGGGGTGTATTTTCTGTTCCCTATCCAGGTTGCGCTTAAGAAGGTTTAATGAGATACTCTGCTTTAGTGGAGAGGTGAGTCTATTCCACAAAATGGGGAGTGTCCCGCCAACAAGACCTACTTATGTCACAGACCAGGTTGAGGTCTCACGTGCGACTTAGTTGAGTGGAGCTTGACTTACGGATATGCAGCAGTCCCATCAGGAAGGGATCTGAGATTGCTTTCTATGCCAGACAGAGGTCACCTCTGAAGAGTCTTTAGGAGACTTGGTAGAGGGACAGAGCTTTTAGTCTATTTGTGTCGGGTAGATGTTTGAGGCCCTGGATTCTCTGGGTGAGGAATCTCTGTGGTCTCTCCAGCTACTGTATGCGTTTTGTAAGGTACATGCCAAAAGGGGCATTGTATTCAATAATCAGTCTTATAAGCGAAGAATACAGGGATGTTATGACCACCTTGTCCCTGGATGAGATACCCGTACTAATGAGGTGAGCCATGTAGAAAGCTTTCCATACAGCAGAGGCAATATGGTGGTCAAAAGTCAGTTTGCCATCAACCTTACGACTTAGTCCCTTATGACTGATTGCGTACTTAGTGCCATATTATCAGTGTGATAATTTGTGGGAACATCATTCTCCCCAAAAGGGATGATGATGCATTTTTTGGCATTCAGTTTGAGGCCCTGTTTCTGGGACCGGTCATTTGTTTGGGTGAGACCCCCTTGGAGGCTGTCCTCATCACTAGTGGAACTGATGACAGCACCCAGCTTGCAGTCATCTGCAAACTTGGTAAGCCCTAGCCCACTAGAATTGGCCTGCACCTCTGAAAAGTATATCCCAAATAGAGGCCCCAAGGCTGATCTCTGGAGTATGCCGCTTGTTACGGGTTTACTACTTGAGGTGGCTTCCCCTATTTTGACTAGGTGGGTTCTATCAGTGAGACAGTTTGCTACCCATCTGGTATTGATGCCTAGTTGAGAGAGTTTATCTATTATACCCGAGTGGGGAAGAGTATCGAAGGCTTTGGCCACGTCAAGGTAGGCGGTGTGCACCAACTTACCCTCATCTGTTGCCTTGGTGACTGTCTCAAAGTCGTCGACCAAATTTAACAGGCATGACCTTCCCCTTGAAAAACCCAAACTGTGTGGGATCAAGTGTCTGGAGGTTGCCAATGTCCTTGTTAATAAAGTCCATGATAATCTGCTCCGTGGCCTTGCAGATCAGGCTAGTTAGGCTGATGGGTCTGGATTGGTGGATGCTCCACCTTTATGCAAAGGGATGATGGTAGCTGTCCTCCACTCTGCTGGGACAAAGCTGGTACTCAGGCTTTGGTTGAATAGGGTGCCTAATGGTGCTGCAAGTTCCTGACTCAGTTCATATAGGATGCAGTCTGGGATGTCATGCCTACTTAATCTGATAGACTTCTTTGAAAGAGTAACCAAGGCAATGGATGAGGGGAAATCAATTTATACCACCCACCCAGATTTGGCTAAGGAATTCAGTATAATATCCTACTCAGGTATTGTTGATAAACTCACTGAACTAGACAAAAATTACTTCACAACTTATTGGATTACCATCTGGCTTACAGATAGGACCCAAAAAGTCAAGTTGTTAGGCCACCTGCACTAAGACACCAGTCACCAGAGGAGCCAAGATGTCAGGAGTGGTCCTCCACCAACAGACCATTCACCAGTGGAGTACCCAAGGGCTCAGTGCTGGGCCTGCTCCTGTTTGGCATCTACTTCTCGGAGGTCAAGGTTTTTTGGCTCGCCAGGTTTGCAGACAATTGCAAATTGGGAGCTACCATAGATTCCCTCATAACACTAACATCCTGCAAGAGAGTCTAACACAGACAAATGACTGGTGCCAAAGCCACAGATTAAAACTCAATTCCAAGAAGTGCATTGTAGTGCCTTTTGGGAAAAAGTCCACCAAGGTTAATTATTTTATTGATATAACACTCCTAAGAGCTGACCCTGTAGTTAGGGATGTGGGAACATATGTAGACAGTAATCTGGCCTTTGACCAACACATAGCCAAGGTAGTAAGAAGATCATGCTATGTCACCTGACTTATAAGTAAGGGTAAGTCACCCAGGTCCAATGAAGTTATAGTACCACTTTACTCAGCCAGACCCATCATTCAGTACAGTGCCCGATTTGGCATGTACCAGGCAAGGAAAATTTAACAGATGGAATGCCCACAGAGGTTCCTCACCAACAGACTCCAGGGTATTAACACTTTGTTCTGTACAAATTGCCTTAAAGCTCTATCTCTGTTCTTGGCCTCCTACAGATTACTGAGAGGTGATCTATGCCTGGCATATAAGGCATCCCCAGTTTCAGCCCTGATGGACTTTATGCACATATGTAAAACTAATAGCAGCAGAAACATTAGATGTAAGGATTTAAACTTTACTGCAACATAAACAGAATGTGCTGGTGATATATATATATATATATATATATATATATATATATATATATATATATATATATATGCCTCAAAGGATCACCGTGCTCTTGAATAGACTCTAAATCCATGTGAAGCAGAGTCCATCCATAAACCTATTCAAATGTAACCTTGACTATTGGATGGGAAATTGAAAATTCACCCCTGCTCTGGTCCCCATTTCTCTGATGGACAGAAGCCAACAGTAAATATTCCCTAGCTAACATGCCCTACTGCTAAACCTTTAGCAACCTCCTAACATACCCCTCCAAATAGTTGCCCATGTTACAAGGGGACACATTTGGGTTGGGTTGTGCAGCTAGGCTTATAAAGACCCTGGTAGTTGTTAGCCCAGTATATACCTATGAACTTATGTTATGTGGCCAAGGTGGGCAACTGAAGACTAGCCCCATATATCCAAGGATCAAAGGGGATCCCAGGTGTGCTTCCTATACCTTCATCCCAGACACTGACCTTGAAGAGGATGCATGCCTGAGAAAAGGAAAGATCTACTCTGAAAGAAACTCCATCAGAGCTAGACCTCAACTCTATGTTCTGAGGGTTTTTGCCATCGGTAAGACAAGACCCAATCTCTACAAGGATCACAGCTAACTTGGAAAAAAGGATTCCCAGATTCTCAGAGTAAGGAACATAACTTGGTAAGAAGCAGCCAAGGCTAACAAGAGCACAGATTGCCCCATGACGTGTGCAGACTAGCCCAAGCAGTTTTGGCCCTTCACATGGGACTGGACAATTAATATAAGAAAGAAGCATTCTACCTGGAAAAGGGGGGCCTTGAACAGCAAACAGACCTTGTTATCAGAGAAGGTTATCCCACAGTTACACTTGGAAAAAGGAGGAAGTCCCCCAGTAGGAAAACTTCCCATCCCTAGAGTCCAAGGCATGGGAGTCTGATGCAAGTACTGTAAAAACAGAATGCAAAGGGAATCTCCTTCTTAAATGGCTTAGACCCATGAACTGCACTTGGAAGGTTATGGTGAGTGAGTAATCTAAAAGGCCACGCCCACCAATGAGTGTCCACAACCACAGTGAGAAGATGCCAAAGGGTGACCAGGCAATCAAGATGTCCCAGTTCAAAAGGAGGGACAGGGGGTCTCCTCAGGAAGGAGTATCCTCAGTCACCCACTGGATTACAGATAATGGTCTCACTCCTAGACGCCCCAGTATAATAACCATTGAGGAGAGAAACTGAAAGATGCAATAACCAGCACAAGAGTGGTGCAATCATCAAGCAAGCTGTCTTCTGCCATTCTCTTAAAAAGAGATTTTCTCATTGTGGCTAGACCAGAGCCCTGCCAAATTCTACTTCCCCCTCCTGGCAAATGAAAACAAGCTGAGCCATGAAGCCACCCAGAATCCTTAATATGGCTTGGTCATCATGGGGCAAAGGGAGGCAGGCAGACCCATGTGCCTTGGGTGTCTGCCTCTTCCTTCTCTTGCCAGTACAAGAATAAAGGCAGCAATGGGACTACCCTTCTCTTCTGGGGTCTGCCTACTGTCCAGGAGGGCATAAAGCAAGAATTACAAGCCTCACTCAAAAAAATAGCATCTTTCAAATGGCACATATAGCCTCCATCTGGGAAGACACTCCGCCACTCCATCTGGCAGAGGTAGACAGTAGTTCTTATCTCCTTCACTAAGCATCTACTGCTGACACAATACAGTGTCTAAAATGGAGGAAAGCTAGCATAACTTTCAATGGAGTGACAATGAGAGCCTTGGGGGGGGGGTCCTCAAGTGACATTGTCAGCAATCGCAACAGGAGGAAAAAGGGCTGTAAGCCCCAATTTAGCAGAAGAGTAAACCCTTCATGCCAGATCTGTCTCCCTCTCAAGATACCCTATCATTCGGTTTGGAGTGCATGAAACGAAGCACCATGGGCACAATGAAGGCCTGCCAAGATGACTTAGAAGTCAGCCTTGGGATGCCTTGACAAAACAGCAGTTCAGTCTGCTGGTGGCCAGTACAAACATTAGCCCTCCTACAGAATGCTTCAGCAGAGTTGGGGTGCATCCAAGCCTCGAAAAAAATCCATAAAGTTTAGCTCCAAGGGAAGGACCTTGGGAGCATAATAACATGTTTCGCACACAACCCAAGAAATGTCAAACAAGCTCACTACACTCAAAAGGAGCAGGAAGAAGCATTGGAATCAAAGCTCCAGGTTTTTCACAAAGAAGTCCTCATCACTATACCTCCACTTAGGGGAGCCACACTGGGAGGGAGAGTCCACACACCCCAAATTCTCCAAACCCAGGCTGACTTGAGCAGATGATAGGGGCAAACAGAATATCAGGCTGATGTGGGCCCATGAATGTGTACACACAGAAGCTAGAGTCTGAAGATGGCATCATATTAAAGCCCCTAAAGATGACATGCCACACCCCTAACTGACCGTCAAACAGCTTGTTGATATATGTATCTTGGCCAAACAATCTGATGCAGACAACAAGAGGTAATCCATCTAACAAGGCTGAGGGGAAAACCCTAGCATAAAAAGCCTTGACCCCAAATATCTGTCATCCAAATGACTTAAGGAGTCACGCCCTAAGATCAGGCTAACTCTCAAGACCAAGGCAAACATGCAGGGTAAAGGAAGAGAAAATCCCTAGGATGGAACATGCACAGGGTGGGAGACAGGTGTCCTTCTCATATGCATCAAGCCCTGAGAAATGGGAAATTAGAATGGGATATTGCCCCTTCTTTTCAAGGACAGACCTTGTTCTAGGAGACTGCAGACAATATGGGCCTAGCTTTAGTGGGACTAGGCCACAGTCAGTCCTCTCAGCAAAGCCTAGAGCACCAAAAAGACAACTCAATGGACACTGAGAGACACCATCCCACCAGTTTCACAAGGAAGCTGCTACTGCCAGTTTTAAAATTTAAAATTTTGCTACACCAAAAATAATCCAGAGGGCAAGGAAACATAGAAACATTTTATGTCAACAGCAAAGATCAAGATCCAAACTGTTTGAGAGGCATCCAGTACTATGGTACAGAGGGATAAGTCCATAACTATGACTCAGGTGACCTGGGTTTTATTAGCAGCTTGGGTCTCTGAGGTGCTGGAAGGGAAAGACAGGCATGCTCATCCTAGAAAGGGAGGAGGGAATGGTGCATGCATGGAGCACAGCAATGCAGTTTGATATCCCTGGCAGATGCTGGTGATAGGTTTTAAACCTGAGTAGTGCATCCTAATGTGGCTAGAGTGGCTTGCTGACAGCAGCTCCTTGTGAAAGTGAGGAGAAGATCTGTGAGGTTTGTCCAATGCACATCTCACACACAAGATCCTTCTGTGGATCCAAGAAATCAAGTTGAGAGTTGGTATAATGGTTAAGGTGTTTATCTCACAGACAAGAGGTACAGCGTTTGATTCTTATCAAGAGAAATCGGTTAGGCTTAAAATGGCCCACAAGGGGAGCTAACCTAGTACTTATAAGAACCAAAAAGAAAAGTTTACATATTGTATAAAAAAAAAAATTCATGTTGATGGAAACCAGGAGTGGCTTGTGGTACTGACTGCTGAAAGAAAATAAGTAAGCAAAGAAAGTACATGTTTAGCATGGGAAGTTGGTATAATGGTTAAGGTGTTTACCTTACAAACACAAGGTGCAGGGTTTGATTCTCACGTGGGCCAACTAGCTAAGCTTAAATGGCCCACAAGGTCAGTTAGCTTAGTATTAACCTATGATCATTTGGGGGTAAAACTGGCATAATGGTTAAGGTATTTACTTAACAAACACAAGGTACACAGTTTGATTCTCACATTGGGAAAATTGTCTTAAAATTACCACAAGAGCAGCTAGTCTAGTACTAACCTATGGATGAGCATGTAGGTGAAAAAGTGCAGAAACAGCCCAAAGCAATATGATGCAGAGCCAGGATGCCTTATCTCATTGCCAGCCTTAGCCCTTACCCGAATAAGCGGGGTAGGCAAACCTGACACTAGCAACCACTGGGAAACAGTATTTTTGTTTCTTTGAATTTGTTAAAACACAGTTATATATATATATATATATATATATATACACACAAATATATTTGTCAGAGGTTATATATAGCTATATGTTAGGGAGTGAGCTGTGAAAAGGAATAGTAACAGGAATGGAAGATGGGTACTGGTATTTGGCTGCTAATATAAGGTGAGCTTTAAACTAAGACCCAGAATTGAGAAACTGTGGTCTGTGCAGTGAGGCTTAGTGTTGGGAACTTGTAGGTAGGGAGCTGAGCTGCTGTGGTTTCTGAGGCTGTATGCAGGGATGAGGTCTTGTTAGTTTAGTTGCTTATAGAGAACATAGTAAAGATGACTAAACATGCAGATTCTATTTTCTATTGTCTGAATATGTTTAGTGTTTCTTTTTGATACTGAAGCTATTAATGGAAAGACATATTGCTATTCTAGTGGCTATGGAGAAGTGTTAATCTTTCTCCTAGTGTTATCTAGGGAGAGAGAGAAGTTTAAATATGAATCTAACTAGATGCTTAGATATTTAAAAGCTTTGGTATTTTATAGGTTGGTTCCAAAGAGCATGGACTTTGTTTCAGTGGAGTTAAGTAATAGATTTTTTGTAACCGATCCACTGTCTAATAGAGGAAGTCTACTTGGTGCTCATTTTGTAGGAGAGTGACTGACCGATTGGACTGGTAAATGACCATGTCACTGGCAAAAAGTAGTAGTAGCAGTTGAAGAAGGTCAAGGGAGAGTTTATTGAGTATGCAGGAAGGAGAAGAAACCAAGAAATAGTGTCTTGACTGATTCCTATGTCCAACAGGTGGTGCAGTAGAAATGTGTGGTCCACAAAACCAAATGCTTTGGTAAGATCAATAAACTCGGTAGCTGTGAGCCGTCCTGTGTTCACTGCTAGTTAGATTTCACATCCATATTGTTTTCATTGTGCTGCAGCTTGACCAGAAATCACATTGTTAGGGAGAGAGAAGCATGTTTTGGCTGATAGATTTTCTGAGTTGGAATTGTATGAGTAGGACTTTTCCTAAGTTTCGATGAATGGAGATGGGGCGGTAGTGTGAGGTTTTAGAAGGGTTGGATTGTTAAGGGTGAGGGATCACTATTGGAGTTTTCCATATGTTTAGTGTTGTGTTTCGGGATTAACATAGATTGAAAATGTGTTTGGGGGGGGCTATTATGAATTCCCCATGGTGGTAAATGAATCATGGGTGAACGTCAGTGGATCCAGGTGGACTGTCGGGTATGTATTTGTTCAAAAGCTATCTGAAAATCTTTTCTATGTGAGATTAAGTAAAATGAGTATTGTAAGTGATAGATGAATTATTAGAAATTGGGGGAAAGTGGCAAAACTCTGTGAGAAGTTCTGTATGGGAGAACCTTGGTCGAACATTACTTTAGGCTTTTGGGGTGTTTATCCAAGTTATTGTTTACCTCGTTCTAAAAGAGTCTGGAGGGACTGAGAAGAGAGTTTTGTTTAGACGTCTAAAGGCATCTTATGTTTTGTTTTGGGGTTTTTTTTTTGGTAGGTTCCTAAACTTCTAGAGAGGGGTTTACTTTCCAAGAGTGCCAGGTGTCATCTCTTAATTTTAGTAGAGCTTTAGGCTTGCTGGTTATCCAGTCATTCTTTTTGTGTTTGCACAGTCTACTTCTTACTGGGAAGCAGGAGTCTTGTAGATGCTGGAAAGTGGAGATGAATGATTTGGCATTGGCATTAGTGAGGTTTAGAATGAATGACTAGTTAGGAGAATAGAGGATAGTTTTGAGTCTTTTGATGTTGGAGTATAATTTAGATCTGAATGAGTATAATTTAGCTGGGGATATTTGGTAAGGGATGTGAATGCAAAAGCTACCAAGGCAGTGGTTGTTGAGGCTTGTTGGATGAATGGAGATGCCTTAGATTAATGAGGGATTATCTATACTAAGGAGATCAAGTAGAGAATGATGGTTTGTTTTGAGGTTGGGAAGATAGACTGTTACATTAATTGGTTGTAACTGGAGTCAGAAAAGATGTCATTATGGACAGGGCTTGGAAGGTTTAAGTTGAAGTCACAGAGTAGTATTAGGATGGACATGTTTTTTGAGGTTGAAGTTATGTCCTGTAGTAGGTTCCTGAAATTTTCAAGTGAGGCAGGTGGCAGGAGGAAGGTAACTGCAATGTGAAGTGGTTGCTTAGTGGAGTTAAGCATTTTTACTAGTGGCCAGATGGGAGAGAGCATTAGATAGAACATTATTAGTCTGGCAGGCGAGATGTAGTTTTTACGTGAGTTCTGGATAGAAAAATAGTTCCTCCACAATTTCATAGTCCTGGTCTCTCTATTAGGAAGTTGTAATTTAGGAAAAGGGGATGCATGGGGTGTGATCTTTTTTGAACCAGGATTTTATGATGTCTGTAAGGTCTGAATTGTGCTGTGCTAGGATGGTGTGAAGATGGTCAGTTTTATTTCTTACACTTTGTGCATTGATTAGGCAAGTGGTTTGGGTTCAGTATTTCCCCTGAGCAGGAATATTAAAATAACTGGTGTGTATTCATAAAGTCTTTTGGAGAGTTTTAGTGGAGATTGTAGATATGAAAGGTGTCTCTGAATCTCTTGTTTGCAAAATTCTAGTGTAAACCTAAACCACTTTAGTTATAATTGCTTATTTGAAATCTGCATATATCACTGCGAGACTTGTAATCTATTTTAGCAAAATGAAATTGTTTAACCTATTTTTTTTCCTTATTGTTTTAAAAATGTCATTGTAACTCCTTTTTTATGGCTTACATTTTAAGTAAAATAGTTTTTTTGGATAGAGTTTTTTTTTTTGTTACCAGCAACCAGAGCATTCTACTGAAAGCTAAAACTCTGAATTTGATTATTACAATATTCTATATTTTCAAACTTTTAAAAATGATAACCACAATATTTTTGAAATTAAAGCTGAACTTGTTGATAAAGAATCTGAGATGTTGAAGACCAACACAGGTAAGAAAAGCATTTAGACAAATATCTAGGATTTCTGAATGAAATCACTCATGTACAGAAATCCAGTGTTTTTCCTCGATTTCTCCTTATTGTCTGCTGATCATCAGTCATTCCATGACCCAAATGGCTTATTTTTTCTTCATAGGTGAAAGCCAGTCACAGGAAGCCACATTCATTGTTATTTCAGCCAGCCTGAAAGAGTGAAAATACCACCTTGTAGGCTGCATTTAACATGGACGCTTAATAGGTGCTCATTCTTGGCCCTTTACACTGCATTTTGTTTTGACACCTGGCATCCATATCTTTTAGTGAGGTACCATCCTTTCCCCTAGGATGGGCAAGCTGGTGTCAGCCATTAACTTCTATCCTTTCCCATGGGTTACACAAGTGCCCACGTCCAGTAATAATCCATGCATCATCTGGGAAACAGGGCTTTATCCCTCTGTGCCACAATGCCAGATGACAATGCAGTGCCATAAACAAAAACAGTTATTACAGTGACTGATTTCTCTTTTGTTACGTGGTAGAGCTATCCAGAATCAAAGGTTAACGTTTCATTAAATGTAAGCCAAACTGTTTTGTGAATCTGATGCAGTACCAAATGGTTATAAAATCATAAATAAAAACATTCAGATTTACATGAGCGTGGGCAGGAGGAATATTTAGAGAATGAGATAATGCATACTTTCATATATTTATTCAAATGTATATTTTGTCGTAGGTCACTCCTGATCGGACTGATATACGACTCCACAATCCTCGAAGACATACTGAAATTACTAAGTATATGGATGCTGCTTGGCGCTTGAAGGAACAAACTGAGAACATGTGATTCACATCTCATGCGATGATTCCTGCCCTTCCAGTAAGGTGGGGCTAGGACACTGTTTATACAGTCTTTTATGTTGTAGTGTCTCTTCTCTGTATGTTGAATAATAGAATCTCTTATGTAAACTTGGCTTGGAGAGTTATTATAAATTAATATTCTATATCATCACTAGACAGTGCTGACCAATGCAAGAGCAATGTGGGTAGGCAGCCTTTATTGTTGCAGGTACCAAAATATGTGCAGCAGTTTGTAGGATAGTAAGATGAGAATGGCATTGGCTGCTCATGACGTCATTAAAGAAGTGTGATGCAACTTGACAGGATTGGAGGGTATCACTAAATGGTTATATTAACACTCTATTACACCTGTGTGCCATACTGCCTTGAAGGGGCTATTACACTATGTTGTTAATTTTATCAAGTCATCCAAAATACATGACAGTAGATCAACATCATTAACTGCACTAACCAATCTAAAAGATTTTAAAAGTGATTTAAGTGTATGCTTTGAATGTGTTTCTTCATTTGAGTAAATTATCTGTTAAAACAAAATGGTAGGCTACCTTTGCTTTCTGTCATAATCACGCAATTTCACTATTCTTATGAGATAAAATTATAACTACAATGGGCAAAAGAAACGAGAAAGTGCAAATGAATGATCCTACAAATGAAGGCAGATTCTTAATAAATGACCAAAACAAAAGGTAACAAGTTTTCCTATGTATATATTCAGCTTAGGAGAAGCACTCAAATAACAGATTTTCCGAAAACTGAATTTCGGGGGTAGAAACAAGACAAGAAAATTTGAACAACTCTTCAGCCTACATGGAAAGAGGTGGCAGAGGCAAAAGACAAGAACAGATCTGGCAAATATAAGCAGAAGCAATGAAACCATGATCTGGTGAAAGATAATTTACAGGAATAATTTGATCAAAGGATGAGCTTATCAGTAAGGTATTGGGCATGCTACATGACCAACAGAAACAGTGTGTGCTAACTAAAGCCTTTTTATAAAGCACTCTAGAATCATGCAATGATCCTTAGCAGTTGTATTAAAATTGGGTAGTATGAGACAAAACCTATATATCTGTCTCTCTCTCTCTCTATATATATATAGATATATGTATGTGTCTATATAGCTACAGTTTTATATATAAACTTTGATTTATAAAGCAAAGTAATATGTGAATGTTGTCAGTGATACTTTAGTCACATTATTCTATGTATTTAGTGTTAAAAAAGGAAATGATGCATTGTGTAAGCACAATGAACTAAAGTGTTAGCATGTGTAATCACAGTGAAACATATGAATTGACATATTAGGAGATCTTTGAGAAGGCCCTCTGCAGTGGGCAGCTATAGGGATTAATTTCCTTTTCTAATAGCCCACAGCTCAGCACAATTCAGTAATTTTTTTCTCCTTCACTAAGTAATATAATGTGTCTCCTCCCAGTACATTTCATGCTATCATATACCAGATTAGAAATGTGCATGCAGTGCAAGTACTTTTCAATCAAACCTTCAATGTACAAAGCATGCTGACAAACAATTAAACAAACCCAAAATGTACATTTACCTAACAAATTAAAATCCATTTGCAAATGCTATATGGAAAGGCCACTCATGTATGGGAGGATGACAGGAGGATATTTAGTATTTGCTGCAGAGGGTCTTCCCACAGATCAGCTGATATGATAAGTACATATCTGTTATAATCAACTTTAGCTTTGGCAATTCCTGCAGTGAGTAGCCAATGGGAAAAATCACAAGCAGTATAACTAAGGAACAAGAGAAAGACTAAAAAACAAATCACTCATAAACTGAGTCCTGAAACACCAAGGTGCCAAAAGGCTCGACTCCTGGAATCTCTGTTCAAGCAGTTATGCCTACTGAAGGTGTTAGATGATAAAATAACTGTGGTCCAAATGTCGATAACATCAGGCACAGAAAGCCAGTATAACCCTGATGGAGTAGCTGTCGACAGCACTATTTTGCATTGAGAAGTTTTCTGTCTAGTTGCAAAGATAGCATATTTACTGTATTTTCTAATAAGACAAAGTTATCCCCCCTCTTTGTCCAAACCAAAATAAAAAACAAGCAAAAAATTAGAAATACAATCATTCATCCTCCTTGGGTAGAACATAAACTAGTTACATAGGTTATGAAGGGCTTCTGGGTAGAAACCCAGGAGATGAATGGACTAAGAGACAATTCTGACACCAGTTTTAGTTCTAAGAAACACCCAGTGCTTGTGAAAGATCGTTATATACTAGGACTTCAAAGTCTGAGATCCTATAAGAGGTAATTACCCTCAAAAATTGTCTTCTAGGAGATAATATTCAAAGATATTAAACCACCTAGTTCAAATAGATGACTGTCAGCAATAAAGTTAAAGTCCCAAGGAAGAGAAAGGTTTTTCAAAGCCAGATGATAATTTATTTATTTTATTTTAATTTGTTGACCGGGCTAGTCTAACTGGATGCATGTCCATTTTCAGCAGAGGCCCGGGGAGATAAGCTCCACTTAAAAAGATTAACAAAAAGATTAACATAAAATGATTAACATATAAATGCATGTACAGAAATTATTTGCAAATTATTACATAACATTTCAATTGTTGAATACAAAAATTATTACAGAACATTAGATAAATTTGCTAGAAACTATTCTCAAGGAAATGTTTTTTTTTTTTTTTTTTTTGTGGCTAGAATAAGGAACATATATGGATTAGTCCATGAAAGGAAAAGTAATGGTTGAGAAATACTGGGTCAGCAGTGATGATGATAGCAATGCCATTTTTTGATTAGTCTGGGTTTGTACAGGTGCATAACCAGTGTGTTTTCAGGTAAAGTTTCAATTTTTGTTTAAATAGTGATAAAGAGGACAGTGATGTCAGTTCATTTGGAAGTTGGTTCCAGTATTTTCCAACAGCATTAGAGAACAGAGTCACCAGAGATATTGTTGGATATACTTGTGGATACTAGTAATTTCATGGATGAGCGTAATGTATTAAGGTTTTTATATGGGGTAAAAATGTTTGATAGTACTGGAGTTCTAGTTGGTTGGAAGAGGGTTTTATGGGCAATGGTAAGTTGGATATAATGGAGTTGATTTTGTAGCTCAAGCCAGCCTAGTTGTTTCAGGTTATGACAGTGGTGGGTCCTGAAAGAGGAAGATGTGGCAAATCTAGCTATGTTATTATAAGAGTTTGACAGCTTGTTGAGGTTGTTTTTAGTCAGATTTGTGTATATGGATGAAGCATAGAGGAGTGTGGAGATTAAATGGGTATGGGCAGTGGAAGTTCTGGCTTGTGGAGTAAGGAACGGCTTTATCCTATAAAGGGAGCCCAGTTTCCTATTTACAGTTTGTATAGTACTGTTAATGTGAGTTTCATAGGTAAGGTTGGTATCTATTGTTAAACCTAGAAGTTTAGTGGTTAGGTCTGGAGATATAATGGTACCGTTATTGGATAGGACTGAGAAATTAATTGGGCTGGACTTGCAGGTGGGTGTGAAGAGCAATAGTTTTGTCTTTTGGGGGTTCAAGAGGAGGCATCATTGTAAAAAAAACAGTTTTCTACTATAGTAAACATTTTCTGGGTTAAGGACTGTAGTTCAGACGAGGATTTAGCGGAACAGATGATTGTAGAATCATCTGCATATTGAATACAGGTAGCTTGAGTAATTGCTAGGTGAAGGTCATTTATATAGATTGAGAATAGGAGGGGACCAGGAATTGAGCCCTGACAGACTCCTAGTGTAACGGAGAGATGTGAAGATAGGTTATTGTCCCAAAGCACAGCTTGTTGTCTGTTGTTAAGGTACGATTGGAACCATTGAATAACCAGTGAATCTAGGCAAAGAGATCTTAGTACATTTATAAGTAAATGGTGGTTGACCATATCAAAAGCTTTGGAAAGGTCAATAAAGAGTGCTGAGGAGAGGATGTTGTTATTTTTGTTATGATTGATACTATCAGAGAAGGATAGGAGAGCAGTGGTAGTACTATGAAATGGTCTAAAGCCATGTTGGCAATTTGCAAGTAGATTGTTTTGCACTAAGTGAACTAGTAGTTGTTTATGGATACATATTTCCATTATTTTAGCTAAAGGAGAAAGTAATGCTATTGGGCGGTAGTTGGAGTATTCATTAGAATTGCCACCTTTGTGTAGGGGGATGATGTGGGAGATTTTCCAGATGGCAGGAATATTTCCTTCTTTTAAGGTTCTATTTATCAGGATTGATATTGGATAGGCTATAGCTTTGGCAGCATTTTGGAGATATTCTGCTGGTAGTTTATCGGCTGATGGGCTTGATGGCTTAAGTTTTTGTAGAAGATTACAGATAAGGTGAGTTGGGACTGGTTGCCAGTGGAATATAGGGAGTGCATTTGTTGCAGAATTTGGGTGACTAGAATCCTGAGTTATTTGATTGGCCAGTAATTGGATGGCCTATGTGAAGAAGGTATTAAAGGCGTTTGCTGTTTGTTTGGGATTTTTGGGGTTGGCTCCTGTAGGGGGTGGTGTAGTGGAGTGACCAGGGTGAAGAAGTTTGTTAATGCTGGCCCAGAACTTTTGTGAATTCCTTTGGTTTGTTTGCTGGAGATGACAATAAAAGTTTTTTTTTTTGTCCAAGAGAATGGCTTTTTTGTATCATTTCTCATTTGTTTAAATTTATGTTGCTCTGCGGGTTGCTTAGTAGATCTCCATAGAGCCCAGAATTTGTTTCTAAGTAGGATTTTCTGTCTGGTTTCCTTAGTGAGTCATGGGGCTGGCTTAGACTTAGTTCTGATAGTACGCTTAGGTGCATGATAGTCTAGGATTGTTAAGAATTTTGAATTAAAGTAATTCACTGCATCTTCTAGAGGGAGGTGTTTTATGGGTGTCCAATCACATGCTCTAAGTTCACTTTGGAAATAGTCAGGATTAAAGGTTTTATTGGTTCTAATTGTTCTAAGAGTGGTTGGGTTAGGAGTAGTTGTCTTATGCCTAATGATAAAAATGAGTGAGTGGTCACTTGCATCTGCAGGAAGGGTTCCAGTCTTGTACATTTGTTGGTGATTGTTTGAGTATCCAATCTAATATACTCTCTTTATTATTGGGTTTGTTAATTCTGGTTGGGAAGTTGATCATTTGTGAAAATCCGTGTAGGTTAATATGTGAAGTTGGCTGATTATGTGTACAGGTTTTCCAATCGATATTAAAGTCTCCTAGAATTATAGTCTCTTGAGGGAAAGATGAAGATAACCCAGCGAGGGTGTTTTCAAGGATACAGGTATTATTACCAGGAGGTAGGTAGATACAGATGATGATTATTGATTTACTAGTGTTGAGTTGAAGTTTGGTGGCAAGGATTTCTACATTATTATGAAGAGTTAGATGGAAGTCTAGTGTGGAGATTTGTAACCCTTTTTTAGAGTATAGCAACTCCCCCTCCCTTTTTGATTCTGCGGTCTGCTCTTAGGATATTGTAACCAGGTGGTAAGATTTCATTATCAGTAGTTAAGGATTTTAACCATGTTTCTGACAAACATAGTATGTCAAAAGAGTGGACAAACAGGAGAGCATGGAGGTAGGCAGCTTTGTTGTTTAGGCTACGTATATTAAGGTGAGCTATAGAAAGCGAATTAGGAAGTCTAGGTGGGATAAGATTTGAGTGATTAGGGCTTTGGAGTTCAATATTATCAGAGTGTTTTGGGCCAGGGTTGGGATGGATGTCACTACCGGTAGTTGGTTGAAAGGTTTTCTAGGTTTTAGATGGACATATTTAATATGGGTTAATCTGTGATACTTTGGAAGTATGTAGGTAGGTAGAGATGTAATATTTATATGTGTTTGGGATGTTGTTGGCGGTATAATTACTTGTTAGGGTAGTAGAATTGTAAGTAATTAAGAGTGTTCATAGAAGGTTAGTAGGTAAGATGTAGTTAAGAAAGATAAAAGAGTGATCAGTAATAGTTTAATATGTGGTGGGGAAGCTGGTGTTTGCATCTTGAGTGATTTGAGCTAGAGGTGTAGTTAGTAAGGGGAGGAGTTAGGATAGATCCAGTTAGAGAGAAGTAATTGGCTTTGGTCAGGTGATTAAAGTAGGTGGAGGATATGATTGGTTTTGAGAGGGAAAGGGGTGTGGTTTGGAAGTATACGTCTAGGTGTACTGGGGTGGGTGGGAATTGGGGGTAGGGCAGCGGAGTGAGCCCGCAGGGTAAATGGAGCGGGGCAGACCAAGGACAAGAGAGACTGGGAAGACGATTGGTGAAAGTGGAATGGCGATTCCAGGTAGGTAGTCTGAAGGAAAAGGACAATAAGTTGCTGGAGGGGGAGAAAGAAAGGATGGCAATACAGTGATATTGGGATATGTAGAGTGTGAGAGAAACAGGTAAGTAGTTGGTAGAAGCACTTTGCTGCTAGTTGAGAATACAGCTAGCTGATTAGTGGGCGAGTGCTGCCATCTAGTGGGAGAACACTGTGATAGCAGCAGAGATACCTCGATGAGAAAAACAAGCGAGACAGAGAGAAAAGAAAAATGGGCAAAGTGGGAGAAACTAGGGCCTTAGTTAAAGATTAAAAATATAAGGAGCAAAGTAGTACAGTAAGGCTGCTGGTAGTCCTGGCTGGAGTAAGCTTAGATATCATATACCATGATCTAGGCTAAAAGCTAGTTAAAATTACAGGAGGTAATGAACAGATAGTACATACTTTGCAATGCTTATCTTGTTTCCTTAAGTAATACAACACAGTAGGTGGTTTAGGTTCTTCCCTGTGCTGTGGATAGAGTGTTTGTGAAGATTAACTTAATCAATTTGTATTATTCTAGTTCATAGGCAGCCAGTTGGCCAGGATTGCAGGGGAGTACACAGCTGACAAGGTGGAAAAAAGCTGAGTAAGATAGAGAGAGAGAAAAATATTATGGGATAAGTACTATAATTATACTGGTGTTAACTTATGCATTATTAAAAACATCCAGTTTGCAAGGATAAACAGTACAGAATTCAACAAACAGTGAAAGAACAAGCAGAAAAAAGCAGACTATGTACAATAAACAGTCATCAGTTAAAAATGATAATGTAAAACCCTTTTAGTAACATTTTGTCAGATTGTTGTGTCTTAATTCTGCCTCCATAAGAATGATGAAGCTATGCACCTTGACTATATTGAATAACTCTGACTTGCATTAAACAGGTGGCTGAGGTAAATCAGAGCATCAAAATACCTCGTGTCGAATTGGAGAACCTTTTTCAATTTAGCAAAGAATATGGACTTCTCTCATCTATGTCTTACAGAAAAGAGCCACCCTGCAAGACCAGCATGTTCACCACAAGGTGATGGAGATGGTAGTTTACACATTCTCCCTCCTAGGCCGATCTGTTGGGTGCCCCATTTTACTCTGGTCACTACAGATGTTCATCATGTTGATCACTGCCGCAGTAGCTTTTGCTATATAGATTATATTCTGCCAAGCTTAGAAAGCTTCAAGGCACCTTCCACGAGCCCAAACAATTTTGGGTAGGTTTGCATGGCTGCATTGTCATAACCTCTCAGATGATGTTAAAAATGAAAATTTGAAATCTCCCTTGGAAAGAGATTTACTGTTTCACCCCTCTGCTGCAGAGGTGATCAAAAAGTGTAATGAAAGGGGCAATCACTAAGATTTTTCAGCCTCTTTTTCCAAAGTCTGGGTGCAAAGCACTTCAGAGCTTTACTGCCACTGAAGAATACGCTCCTCTGAGGCTTTCAAGGGTTGGCAGTCGGCTTGTGCTTTCCTTTGCTAGGCAGGTAAGTTTCCTTTGGGGTGAACGCTCCATTTTCTTAATTTTCTTGACTTTTAATTACTTTCCTATTCAGAAAAGTTGTTTTAAAGCTAAGAGTGCTCTGTTTTAATTGACTGTCTCAAGACTGTAACATACTTTTAAATGGAGCAGACTTTTTTTTCCTGTCAGTTTAAAGGTAGTGTAAAGTAACCAAAAACATTGATGTTATGTTGTCCTATCTCACCTTCATTCTTGCTGGTTGGGTTCGGAGCTGAACTCTGCTCCGACTCGGCCATATACTAAAGCTCAAGAACTTCTACTGGCTCGAGGCTATAACCTATCCCATGGTGCTTAGCGGCTGTTCCCCAGATTTTGTTTGCCGCATGAAGCTTCGGGATTGTCTTCGCTGGCTCAAGCTAGTAAAATTTAGTATTATACTCTGTTTTTTGGATAACTTTCCTAAAACTTACTACTACTTCTTAGATTACATTTCTCAGTAACAGTATAGTGTCTTTTTGTGTGTTTGTAGTATTCTTGGCTATATTTTCCTTGTGGCTGTCCTTTTGGGCCTTGTTTTTCTCTTTTTCCCTTATCTAGTTAAAGAATCCGTTTCAGTTAGAGGTTTCTTTCACCTTCTTTCCTCCCTTAAGGTGTTACTGTTTAAATTAGAGGTGTCTCCATGGGTTGGAGGAGATTGTCATTTAATTTAGAGAATTCTCCTCCTCCATATCCTTTCCATTTTTTCTTGTTAAAAAAGCCTTTTCCATCTACTTTTTATAGTAGTTAAAATTTACTATTGTGTTATTATTTATATTATTATTTATTTATATTTGTTTACCGGGAAAGTCCGACTGGACACAAGTCCTTTTTCAGCGGATGCCCGGGGCGAAAAGCTCCACAGAAAGTTACATATAAATAACATGGTATACAGACTAGACAGTATCATTTTACAGTGGTAAATGGTGTTAGCATGACAAGTACAATGGAAGATTTGTTAAGATTTAATTATATACATATACAAACAGCATAGAAGAATACTAGGTAAGAGAATGCCTAGAAAACAATTTATCTGACACTAGAGTTATGATCAAAGAAGAAATGAAAAATTTGTTGGTAAATCCTGGATTTAGTTGGGGTTTAGGCAAGGACAAAGCCAGTGAGATTTTAGATGCGATTTATGAGCAGACTTGAAAAGATGGCTAGGGAGGGTAGTAATGTTAGTTGGTAGGTTGTTCCAGAGCTTGGATATGGCACAGGAGAACAGTGCTTCCTCTGCAGAGTTTTTGGCTTTGGTAGGGGGTCTCTGTTAGATGTTCTTCATGTTTCACTGTTGCAGTATTACATTTGGGGTAATCCTGCTGGCAGGTTGCCCTCAGTCGGCCTGAATTCCAAAGTCTTGGGTCCTGCGTCAGTTGCTGTTGCCTCTTCCCTGACATCAGGTCTATAAAAGATGCAGCCGATGCCATTTTCTTCAGTCTTTTTTGCCGCACGGTGCCCGAAGCAGAAGCAGTTCGCAAGTGCTGGTCGGCCGACTCCTGAGATTTTCGTGTTCGAGTTTCAGATCCGAAGTCTTCATTAAAACTAAGTACCCCATTGGGGAAACATTTTTCTTGCTCCAGACTGATGTCAGAAAAAGTTAATAATTGCATTTCTTGTGGAAAGCAAATACCTCATAAGGACTTTCATTCTTACTGTATTCCTTGCCTAGGCCCTGACCACAACGTTTCAAGTTGTCGGTTTTGTGCTAGATTTAACCAACGCAAAATTAAGCGTCGGTATGATTTTGCATTAAACTATTTTGGGCGCAGATTTAATTATAAAATGTTGCTGGATAGCCACCCGACTACCGGAGTTCACAAAAAACACAAAGAAAAAGAAAAGGATAGACAACCGAGTCCCAAAACCGACGACGAAGCTTCTCCTAAGCCAGTTGTCGGTTTGCCGGTTTTCAGTGAGGAGCTTTCGCAGCCCCTGACACTCGCTACTTTAGAGTCACAGGCCGCTACCGACTCCCACGTGGAGTCGGCTATGCCCCTGGAAACTCAAGGTATTGGAGCTTCGGACACTATTCCCTCAGATGGGTCCGGAGCCACTGAGCAGGCATCGGCTTCTGAGGGTGTATTCAGACCTAAACATCTATACATTAAACTGACTTCAAAGGCAAAGTCTAAAGCACCTTCAAAGACAAAGAAACAAACTCAAGAGCCACATGGACAGGTCTCCATGCCCAAAAAACAGATGCTCAAAATGGCCGAAGATTTGATTACCTTGATCAGGGGTTCCCATCCCCCTCCTGATAAGAGGCCTAGGCAAGAGGCAGACTATGAATCTTCAGATCAAGTTTCTATTTCTTCTGATCAGGAATATTCAGTTCCCCCCATGAGGATTCTGATGCTGAAGAATCTATTCCTTCAGCTTCTCCTCCTGAGAACTATTCTTTTGGGGAAACCTTGCATACCATGAGGGAGCATTTCCACTGGGAGAGCCAAGAACTTTCAGAATCTAAAAAGAGACTCAGGGACTTCCTTTTACTACCTCAACACAGGCCTCTAGCCATTCCACCTGTGTTAGACATTGTAGACGATGTGTTTTCTGAGTCTAGTCTGACCCCTGACTCCTTACCTCCAGCTCCTGTTAAGCCTGACAGATATTACAGGGTTCCTGACTCATAAATTCCTTTTCAAAAACCCTACTGCAGACCCAGAGACTATTTCACAGGGTCCCAAAGGTGCTGCAAAAAACCCTACCCCCTTTGATAGAGATTCTAGGGCACTGGATAGATGGGGAAAAAGGTTTACACATCTGCTACCTTGGCTATAAGGGCCTTAAACTGTCAGTTTCATATGCTCAAATATCAGCAACATGTCATGACATTGCTTAAACAAAAAATGTTAAACTCTGAATGTGCAGCAAACAAGGAAATGCAGGATTTATTGCATGCAGCTGAACAAGTTGGAAAGCATACTTTGCAATGTGGTTTTGATTCTCTGGAGGCATCCTGCAGGGCCGCAGTTATGGGTTCTGTAATTAGGAGGCATGCTTGGTTAAAGGAACAAGTCTGCCTGATCATGTCAAAGTTAAATTATTAGATGCACCTTTACAGCATGATACTTTGTTTGGTGTTAAGGCAGAAGAGGTGTTAAAGGAAATGGAGGACAAAGCTAAATCTATGCAAACTGTCAAAGATTTTTTACAAGTACAGCCACCTAGGTTTAGTAGACACTGGCTTTCAAAGAATTGGTCCTTTCCAGTGTCAGACAGACCTCAAAGGGGCAGATCCAGATGCCCTAGAGGCAGATCCCAGGTGGAAGGTTCATACAGGTCAAATCAATGGGGTGCTTCTATCTCCAAAAGTGGAGAAGACAAATCACAATACAGGAAACAGTCCCAATGACTTTCCCCTGCCTGCACCAAGCACTTATCTCCTGGCAGCACCCTTAGGGGGAAAAGTAGCACTTTTTTCTCAAAATTGGCACATTATATCCCAGGACAAGTGGGTTCTAAACATAGTGTCATAAGGCTACAAGTTTCACTTCCATACCCTGCCAAAGGCAAATGGTCAGCCAGATCTGCCAAAAAATCAATGGCCAGAGGCACAAAAACAAGTCTCATCCCTCATGGACATGGGGACTATTCAACAAGTACCACAGCAAGAGCAGGGACAAGGATTTTACTCAAGACTGTTCTTGGTACCCAGAAAGGACAAAGCCTGGAGACCAATACTGGACCTATCTATTCTAAACACATTCCTGGATATACCAAAATTCAAAATGTTAACCTTGCAGCAGCTTCTGCCCATGCTGGGCAAAAAGGCTTAGCTTGTGACTTTAGACCTAAAAGGGGCATACCTGCATGTCCCAATCAGGTAATCATGCAGAAGATACCTCAGATTCAAGGCTAGCTCAATGCATTACCAATTCTCTGCACTGCCCTTTGGCTTATCTGCTATGCCCAGGGTCTTTACAAAGTGCCTGGTACCAGTAATTGCTTTCTGCAGACAAAGAGGAATACAAATATATCCTTACTTGGATGACTGCCTAATTCAAGCAGAGAACAAGGACATTCTACTACAGCATCTGGCATTTGTGAAAAGACTTTTAACATGCCTAGGGTACACAGTCAATGAAAAGAAATCAAAACTAGTACCCTCTCAAGAGATAATATTCCTGGGTGCAAGCTTAAATACAACTGCCCAGATGACTTATCTCACGCCAGACAAACAAAGGCAACTGACTACCTATTTCAAAACATTGGCAACAAAGGCCCAATTATCTGCAAGAAAAATTCTGCAGGCTTTGGGCTTCATGGCATCCTGCATCCTACTAATTCCATATGCAAGACTGCATATGAGGAAACTTCAATGGTACCTAAAAAGTGTCTGGACTCAACATTGCCACTGCCTGGAAACAATGATTACTCTCATTCCCTGCCTGCAACAGGAGTTTCGATGGTGGGTGAAGGCTTGTCACCAAAACAAGGGACAGCCTTTCACATTACACCCAGCCAGGAAGAACCTAACAACATATGCATCAGATTATGCCTGGGGGCCCACATGGCAGGAAGATGCATTCAGGGCACCTGGTCCACAAACCAAATGCATTCACATATCAATCAAAGAGAGATGCTAGCTGTTCAAAATGCCCTGACAGCCTTCAAGGACCTACTTCATCCGGGACAATTACTGATAAAGACAGACAACACCATGGTCATGTGGTATATAAACAAGCAAGGGGGCACACATTCTTACCCCCCCTTTGCAGACTAGCCATGGCTTTGTGGGATACAGCATTGACTTACCAAGTTCACCTGCAGGAACAATTCCTGCCAGGAAAGGAAAATACTCTGGCAGACGAACATAGCAGAAACCTCATGAATCCCCATGAGTGGCAGCTGGATCCATAAGTCTTCAGCATAACAAGGAAATGGGGATGCCTGGACATAGATCTATTTGCCTCCCCTCACAACTACCAACTAAAAAGATTCTGCACAAGGACTTATCACAGACAAGCATGGAAAGTGGACTCCTTATCTTTCAACTGGAAAAACGTATCAGTATATGCCTTTCCTCCCCAAGGTACTCCTAAAGGTCAGACAGGAGAAACCAAAAATTATACTTATTGCCCCAGACTGGCCCTGCCAGTACTGGTATCCGATCTTAAGGAACTTGTCTCAATGCCCAGCCTGGACCTTACCTCATCTACTGTCCCAACAAAACAATCAGTTCCTGCACAGCCAACTCAGGACTCTAAACCTGGCAGCATGGCAGATAATGCAGCCATTCAAAGCACACCTCTCAGTAAAGCTGTGATGGATGTCATTTTGGAAGCCAGAAGGCCTAGTATTAGGAAATCTTATGCTGGAAAATGGAAGAGATTTTGTGCTTGGAACCAGGCCCAAGGAACTGATACAGCTGTACCAAATATTCCTCAGATTTTGCAATACTTAACTGAGATGCTAGACAAAGGTCTATCTTTTTCATCAATTAAAATTCATGCCTCTGCCATTTCGGCTCATTACAATACAGATCCACCAATCTTTTCTCATCCTTTATTAAGGCAGTACCTCCGAGGAGCCAAGAATTTAAGGCTTTCAAGGAGATCACCAATACCGGCATGGGACCTCAATTATGTATTGGAAAAACTCACCCTACCTCCATTTGAACTAGCTGCTACTGCTGATATAAAGATTTTATCTTGGAAAACAACTCTGCTCCTATTAATAACTTCGGCAAGACGAGTGTCAGAGCTACAAGTACTCATGGCTGTGGAGCCTTTTATCATTTTTTATCCAGACAGGGTCTCTCTGAGGACAAACCCAACATTTATGCCTAAGGTGGTGTCCAGTGTGGCCCTTAACCAAACTATTCATTTGCCAACTTTTTATCCAAATCCACAGAACAAGGGGGAGAGAATTCTGCATTCTTTGGACGTACACCGACAGCTTAGATTCTATGTGGACAAAACCAAAGTTTTCAGGAAGACAGACTAATTACTAGTGGCATATGCTGGATCACAAGGAAAGGCCATCTCCAAGCAGACTATTTTAAGGTGGATAGGCCACTGCATTCATTTCTGCTATTCACAACATGGCAAGCCAGTGCCTAAGGGCATTAGGCCACATTCAACCAGAGCTGCAGCCACTTCAGCAGCCTTTCTCAGAGTACCAACTAAAGACATTTTAGAGGCTGCTACTTGGAGTTCAGTGCACACCATTACAAAGCATTATCATCTGCCACTTTACTCTAAATCCAGGGCAGGCTTTGCCACTGCAGCTCTGCAGGGCCTCATAGCCGCTCCTAATGCTGTTTAGCTCCAGCCTACCAACCATAGCTTTGGGACTCTACCCAAATGTAATGACTGCAACAGTGAAACGCGAAGAACATAGTACAGTTGTGTACACTTACCATAAATTTAGATGTTCGAGTGTATTCACTGTTGCAGTCCAGGTTACCCACCCACCATCCCCCTTATTTCTGCTGGAACTTACCTTTCCTTCTCTGATCTGTACAACCTATGTGGTGTATTTGCTTGTAGATGAAGGTAAAGTTTATATTGGTGCATGTATGTTTTCTATTTACATATATACATAAATTTTGGCTACCCTTTAGAGGGCACCTGACATCTGAGGCAAGAAAAACTGAAGAAAATGGCGTCGGCTGCATCTTTTATACCCCTGATGACCTGACGTCAGGGAAGAGGCGACAGCAACCGATGCAGGACCCAAGACTTTGGAATTCAGGCCGACTGAGGGCAACCTGCCAGCAGGATTACCCCAAATGTGATGACTGCAACAGTGAATACACTCGAACATTTACATTTATGGTAAGTGTACACAACTGTACTTTTCTTTCACAGATAAACATGTCTAAAGAATCTGTTAAGGAGCATAGCCAATCTGGATTTAAAAAGTGCGATTCATGCACTCAGAAAATGTCTATAACAGATGGACACACAAGTTGTGTCTACTGTCTAGGACCAGTCCATCTCCAAGACTCCTGCTCCATTTGTCATAGCTTCAGTGCAAGGGTCTTACAGGAGGGGAAAAATAAGCTCATTTTAAGGGGCTTGTTGAAAGTTGAAGAAGGTAATCCAATCTCAAAACTGGATAAGTCTAAAAAGGCTACTTCGTCAGCTCCTGTGTCTGAGCCGTTAAGCAGTTTCAAAGATCCAGCATCCTCGGATCCGAAAGTTATCGGTTCTGACAAATCTGGTCCTCCCTCAGTTCCATCTGATTCTTCAGAACCGTTGCAGAGCCGAAAAAGGAGTCTGTCACCATCCTTGGAACCTGTTCATTCAGTGCCACAATCTTCTTTGTTACAGTCTGTGGTAGGTAGCCACAAATTGTCAAGCCACTCCTCTCGATCCTCCAGATTATCAGACAATGATGTGGAGTGGGTCATGAAGAGGTTGCTCCGGACCCAGCCCCTGCAGAAATTCTCTCGAGCCTAGCCCATCGGATCATGGAGCCAACTGTACGTCAGATAACATTGATTCCTCCTCCGACTCGGACGAGTTTGGAGCCAGAGAGTATGGAAGTTGTTGTGCTGGAACCGGCAGAGCCAGTAATCACTCCTGATATCTTGGCTCCAACATCTGCTCTGATCTTGTCAATGTTGTCTTCCATCGAGGGATCTGGGGGTCGACACTCCCCGGTTGGCTCCAGTGGGGGAGAGTCGAATCGGAACAGACTCTCCCACTCGGCGCTTCGGCTCGAGTGAGTTCAGCTCCCACATCAGCCTTGGAGCCACCCTCCTCAGTGCTGGAGAGATCTCCCGGCCCCTCGGGACTGGAGTCTGTCAGCCCAGAATCGAGGTGCCTTTGAGGTGATGCTGAGTGTGCTCTCCACTGAGTCTGCTCCACCCTCTCTTCTCCAGAAAGGGCCGGTGTCCACCTCTTCATCATCCCTCCATCACCTCCAGAGTAGAGGCGCAGTGCCCCAGGAAACCCCAATGGGTGGAACCGCCTCTTCCAATACCTCCCTGGAACATTCCCCCGAGGAGGACCCTCAGAAAGACAGTGTAAGAGGAAGCACGTAAACTCCCCTGAGTCTGTCACTTCTGATACTGACTTGGAGGATTCAGAAGGGTCCCCACAGTCGCCCTCTGAAGATGTCTCTTTTCAGACATCTTAGAGATCCTTAAGTAGAGGGGCAGCTGGAAGTCCCTTTCACCTTCTGAAGATGAGTCGGTATACCTGGAGGCATTTGGCTCTCTCCCCTCCACTTCTTGGGTGTCTCCACCTTTTGTCCCTCTCCTGGGTGTAGTGAGTTGAAAGGTGTGGGACTATCCAGAATCAGTGGACCCCCATTCTGCGGAGGCCAGATAAATTTATTACAGCCCCAGAGGACAGACAGTATCTAACAAAAGGAGTTCCAGTAGATGCGATGGTGGTGGCTGTGGCCACAAAGGAGGAGTTAGCTGAAACTTTTGCATCTGTCCATCCACTGAATAAGGAGTCTCACACGATGGACAGGTACGGGAAGCGTACTTTCTCCTCAGCGGCCTTTACCTTGTGGTCGCTGAATTATTTATTACATTTCACCTGACTTCAGAGGGATCTCCTAAAAGAGCTGGGAGATACTCTACAAGGTGCTACAGCCCAGGATTTATCAGATAACATTAATTCTCAGCTTGCAGCCTTAACCTCCATCACTAACTCCTCCATGCGTCTCATTTCCTATGCAGCTGATGGAGCAAGCAGGGCAGCAGGCACAGGAATAGCTCTTTGTAGACATTCCTGGATGTGCCTTTGCGAGTTTGCTGAACCCTTCAGTTCTTCCTTCATTGATGCCCCCTTTAATGGCTCGTTCTTGTTTGGGCCGAAAATGAAAGAGACTCTCACCAGGAGCCAACAAGATGGTAAGACACTGTCTGCCATCGGAGTCCATTTTTCCGCCCCTATCAGACCCTACTCTAAAGATCAGAAGAGCGTAAAGATGTGGTTCCAGAAGTCCAAAGGAGCCTTATCTGATGCTCGTGGTGATCCTTCCCCCAGGGGCGGAGGGGGAAATAATGGAAGACGCCATCCATAGAACCCGGGCAACAGAGATACTTTCTCTGGTCAGCCCTTCCAGCGCTTCTGAAAGGAGACCCGACTGTCCACCTCTGGAGGCAGCCGGGGGGAGGCCATCACTGTACCCAGAAGCCTGGCTGAATTTGACTCAAGACAAATGGGTACAGTCCATTATATCCAGGGGTTACAACATTCCCTTTCACTGTTCACCTCGTCCGTCAAAGTTTATCCCAGACATTCCACCCCGTCAAAGGGATCAAGCAACACTAGAAATTCAAACATTGCTAGAAAAAAAGTCTCATCCAAGAAGTCCCCGCAGACCAGCTAGGATCCGTAACTTACTCAAGGTTCTTTTTAGTTCCAAAAAAGACAGGGGACTGGAGGACCCATATTGGATCTCAGCAGACTAAACAAGTCGGTGAAGAAGTCAATGTTCCGGATGGTAACACTGCAGTCTATACTCCCTTTTCTGGGACAAGACAGGTGGATGTGCTCGTTATATCTTCAGAACGCATACTACCACATAAAGATGGACAGGCACTCCAGAAGATTTCTACACTTCTGGCTGGGAGCGAGTCATTATCAGTTCAGAGCTCTGCCCTTTGGACTCACCACAGCCCCCAGAGTGTTTACCAAATGCATGGCAGTAGTCACGGCTCATCTGAGACGTCAAGGATTCCAGGTGTTACCATACTTAGATGACTGGCTCCTAACTGCCACCACCAAGCAGCTACTAATCAAAACCAAGGACTACACCATCCATCTATTCTCAAAACTAGGAATTACTATAAATGCAGAAAAGTCTGCCTTGTTGCCATCACAGTGTATTACCTTTATAGGTGCAGATTTAAACACAAATGACATGTTGGCAAAACTGCCTCAAGAAAGGATTCAAACATTATGCAGTCAAGTGCTTATCTTGCTCAACAAGAAAAAAGTACAGGCAAGATTTGTTCTCAAGGTCCTAGGCTCTATGGCAGTGACAATAACTCTAGTTCCCCTGGCATGACGTCACATGCGAATGTTACAGTGGCTACTCTTCGCTCAATGGTCCATACAGGAGTTACCCATGTCTCACGAAATTCTCATTAGACTGTTTCAAGAGGGATCTGCTTTGGTGGATTCAGTCCACCCAAGTAACAATGGGCAGACCGTTTGTACTTCCCCAACCTGTCGCTACAGTAACCATGGACGTGTCTCAGGATGGGGGAGGCATTATCTAGGACAGATGGTCCAAGGCTTTTGGAAAGACCACGAGTACCATTTGCACATCAATGTCCTAGAGATGAGGGCAGTGCTTCTGGCATTGCAAGCATTTCAGAACTCTCTTCCCACAGACACAATTGCAATTCAGACAGACAATATGTCAGTGGTATGGTACATTAACAAACGGGAGGAACCAGATACTACCCCATATGTCAAGAGGCCCAGAGAGTTTGGCAATGGGCGATATCTTCTCAACATTTTCTGACGGCAACGCACATCCCGGGGAAATCCAACGTCATAGCAGACAGGCTAAGCAGAGCGATTCTCATGCCTCACGAGTGGTCCCTGAATCAGGCAGTTGCGAATTGAATTTTTCCCAAATGGGGCCAGCCTTGCTGCGACCTTTTTACCACTAACTTCATTGCCAAATGCAGCAACTACTTTGCCCTCATTCCCCTTCCGGGAGAGTCACTGAGGAATGCACTCGTCCACGATTGGCCCCCGGGACTTCTTTATGCTTTTTTCCTCGTTTTCTTTGATTCCAAAAGTTATTCAGAAAGCCAAGTCATTGAGTTGCAGGTTAATTCTCATTGCTCCATACTGGCCTCGTCAGATCTGATTCCCTTTCCTTTGGCCCCACCTTCAGGAGGACCCATGGATCCTGGACTCGGTGCCGGATCTTCTGACACATCAGTCAGGAATGCTCCATCCTGCCTCAAGCTGACAGCTTGATTTCTCCACTTCCAATCTTAGCCAGGCTTCCAGAATTATCCCCACAGTACACCACATTTTGGTATCTTTGCACAAAAAGACAACTAGGAAACTTTATGTGAGCAAATGGAAGAGGTTCTCTTGTTGGGCAGACAAGAAACACATAGATCCCTTTATAGCCTCTATACCTGAAATTTTTGAATTCCTGACAGAAATTTTTATTCAAGGAGCAGTGGCTGCCACTATTTGAGTTTAACTAGCTGCTATATCCAATTATCATGTGGGAGAACTCGGATCCAATGTAGTGTCCTACAAGTTATGCAAGGCCTTCCTCAGAGGTACCTTTCTGTTAAGACCTCCTGTAAAAGAACCTCCTACACCATGGAATCTAAATTTAGTATCATCGGTGTTGATTTTTCCCCCTTTCAAACCAGCATCTGCTTGTTCTTTAAAATTTTTATCCTGGAAAACTCTCTGACAGCAGTTATTTCAGCTAAGAGGGTTTCAGAGTTGTAGGCCTTATCCATCCTCCCTATTTGATCTAACACAACGATAAGAGTTTCCCTCAGAACAAATCCTCCTTCTTACCAAAAGTCTGTTCTGAAACAAATTTAAACCAATCTATAGAATTGCCTGTGTTCTTTTCTAATTATAGCAACAAGGCAGAATATAAGCTTCACCAACTGGATGTACATTGACAACTGCATTTTTATTTACACAGGATGAAATACTTCAGAAAGTCAGATCAATTATTTGTGTCGTATTCAAACAAAAAAAGGCCGGGCAGTCTCAAAAGTTACTTTGTCCAAATGGCTTACTGAGACTATCAAATATGCTTATCACTGTCATGATCAAGAACTGCCAGAGAAAGTGAAAGGACATTCAACTAGAGCAGTGTCTACTTCTATTGCCTTTCAGTCCAGACTTCCATTGGATTCAATTTGTGCTGCTGCTGCTACATGGGTTAATCCTCACACCTTCATCTCTCATTACAAAGTAGATGTGGCCTCCCAGAACAGGGCATCCTTTGGTTCCACTGTCCTGAAGAGTTTATTCTCTTGAGCCACCCAAGAGAAAGGTGCTGGGGACTCTGTCCCAACCAGCAAGAATGAAGGCAAGATAGGACAACATAGCATAACGAAGTTATGTACTTACCATAATGTTGCATGTTTGTTGTCCAGTATCTTGCTTCATTCTTGCATCCCACCCAACCATCTCCCTCCTGGAGGATCTAGAGGTATTTTACAAATTGGAAAATATAGTTTGCCTTCCTTTTTACCTTTATGACCAATATATGTCATATATTTTTCTTTCTGGATATTAGACATATCATAGGGAGCTCTCTCCATCAAACAAGATCTGAGGAACAGCCGCTAAGCACCATGGCAAACAGGCATGATTTTTTGGCTTGACTGTGGAACAGACTACCAGTCTCATGGTTGGTCCTTCTTCCAGCCAGAAAAAGAAAAAGTTAAGCAAATAGCCTTTGCCTCAGCCAGGTGACTCTGCTGTGGCCATTTGTTGTACCTCAGACCACTCATCTTTTACCCTGGGTCCCTGTGGTATAACACCTACAGCCACTATGGACCGGGAGTTAGCCACATCCTCCGTGGCTTTTGGGGTCCCCACAGTGGGCAAGGGAGAGACGCTCTTGTTGGTTATGGGAGATGGAACAGGGAAGGTTTCCCCATTAACTGAATACTCTGCCCACCCCTGCGGAAGCAGCTGCTGCCATTAGTAACACAGTTGTTTCCATTTTTCCTGTCAAAAAGAAACAGAAAACCAAGCATGTGTCCATTCCTCAAATTTCTTTGGATAGCAATAGTTTATCTATTAAACCATCACTTAGGACACAGGCAGTCATACATCTATATAGATGAAAACAAACCACACTGACACAATCCTAGTTGCAATCATTTTACATCACAAACCATAGTGACACACTCCCAGTTGCAAACATTATACATCAGTTATAATCTACCCAATCATTTTCAGCCAAACATTACATAGCTCAATTAAGTCTTGCCTTCTTTTAAACTGCATTCCTTCCCTGTATGTATTGTTCCCAGAATTCCCATTTTCTTATGTAGTTTGCTCCTACCCTTTTCTAAAGATCTCAGTTTCAATTGTTTTTATCTCTGTTACGATATTTACTACTTCTAGTGTAGTTGGTTTAGATTTTGATTTCCATTTTCCATTTTTTTTTTGGCAGCCACCATAATTAGACACAGCAAGGCCCTACTATGTCTGGGTGATTTCAATTCTGCATCATAGCTCAGAAAAATCAACTCTGTCATCACACCAATCTCCCCACTTAGCATCTCTGACAGTGCATCCTGCAGGGACTCCGCAAAGTCCACCAATTCACTGCACCCCAGAAAATATGTTCCCAATTACCTCTTTCTTCCTTGTCACACCTACATTTCCTGTCTACCTGATGCAAAATTCTCTGGAGTGTACTTGGGGTATAAGAATATCTATGTAAGCATTTTCAAGCAAAAATCCTAAATCTTCTAGATTTTGTTGCATATTTGGGAAACATACATATATCCTCCAATTACTTCTTTGTGACTTGCTAAACCAGTCTCTCTTCCCAATCCTTTCTAACCTCCTCAGATTGATTTTTACAGTTATTGTGCACTATTTAATATACTGTACTAGTTATTCCTTTTTAATGGCAGCTTATGTTCTTGATTTGACTAAAAACTCTACTCTTTTGTTTAGGAACCCTCTATTTGTTTTTCTCTTTGCCTATACTCTGATATCAATCCTTGATAGGGAAGGCAGTCTCTAACCTGCAGTCCAAATAAATTCTTGTCACCTTCCCATTCTATCACCTTTCCCTCTCTAGTTATTTGCTCCCAGTACTTTGATTCCTTTGCCAGTTTTCTCCAATAAATTCCAGCCCCCTCTTGCCTATACCTTCTAATTGCAGTCATACTTAATGGCTGAATCTCCTTTCTCCATTCCCATGTTGGCTTAGTTCTTAGGATACATCTGCTACTTTATAGATATAATATTCTGTATGATTATTGTTATTCTTCTTAAAGCCCCCCATCCAAAATCTCAGTCTCGGCTTGTTTCTTGAGCTTCCCCTGTTTCATCATCATTTCTTTCCACTTTGAATAATACTTTTCTACTTGTGCTATGTTGGAGCCTTAACTGTGTAGCTCTGAAATACCCCTTCAAACTAGGTGATCCCAATCTGCTGCGTTCTACAGGAAGAGTCCGCTTATCCCACTTAACTCTAGCTGTCTCTCCCCCTGATAAAGTCATTCAGCTCTTCTTACTATCCTTATAACAAAGCTTCCATTTTTTCAATTTTTGTATTTTTTGTTTAGTCTCTTCCCACATATCCTTATCTGACGCACCAGAATCATTTTTAATCCATACTCCTAAATGCTTAATTTTATCATGTCCCCATAAATATGGATATTACTGAACCAATTCATATGTGAGTACATAATTTACTGCTATTGCCTTCATTTTAGCTTCATTGTTTGTATCCCAAAAAGATTTGAAACTGTTTCAAAATGTTCCACAACACTGTTATGTCTCTTTCTGGTTTTATGTATAAAATAATATCAAATAAAGCCAGCTTTTCTGGACTACCATATCGATTATATAATTGAATTTCTGAGTCACTTATTTTCTTTGCCAGTGGTTCTAAATATAATGCAAATAACAAAGGGGAAAGAGGACAACCCTCCCTGGTTCCTCTGCTCAAGCAGAAATTAACAAAGAGGACCCCACTCTCTTTAATTTCTCCTCTGATCCCACATATATCCTCCTAATCAACCTTATATTTTTTGTCAGGAAATGCAAATGCTTCCATTGCTCTGCTCATAAAGTCAGAGCTTACTTTGTCAAATGCTTTCTCAAAGACCCACCAATAATGGTATTTTCTTACATCCTGCTTCTCTCTGAATCAATATTTCTGTTCATCTTGTCAAATGTTTGTATCCCCTCCACAAAACCACATTGATCCATATTTATCAATTTTGGAATTACTTTTGCCATTCTTTTAGCCATTATAGATGCAAACACTTTATAATCATGGTTTAGTATTGCAGTAGGCCGGTATGAAGCTGGATCTGATGTATCTGTACCCTCTTTAGGTAATACAGCTACAGTTGCTTTCTTCTAAGATGTTGGTACTTCTCCCCCTCTTAAAATACTGTTAAACAAAACCTTCCAGATCTTTATCAATTTTTTCCCTCCTAGCTTCCAAACTTCCACAGGAATACCATCTGTTCCTGGGGACTTTTTTGTATATTGGTTATCCATCACAATTTTTATCTCCTCTCCTCCTATCCTAACCGGTAGTATTTGAGCCTCATCGACCTCTAACTTTGGCATATTTAATTCTTCCATAAACACTTCCATTTGTATCTTTTCTTGATTTCCATATTTCTCTATTTTATACAGACTTTCATAGAATTTCCAAAATATTTCTAATATCCATACAGAATCTCTTGTTACCTTCCCAGTTACAGGCTCCCTAAGCTTGGCAATAACCCTTTCTACTATCTGTTGCATGAATTGTTGTGCTAAAAGTTTTTGTGCTCTAGTGTTATCAAAAAACAGTTGCTTAACAGCAGTCTTTCAAAATTCATGTATATTATCGAGGTAATCCCTTTTGTGCTTAGCATTCTGCAGTTGATCCTGTTCTAGTTCAGTGTGAGTCCCCCTATTATGCAATTACTTAACATTTGTCAGTCCCTCTAAATAATTCTTGTTAGTTCTTAACCATAGTTGCCTTTCTTTTATATCCACCCTATTTTTAAACTTCACCTTAATTTTATCCCACTCCCTAGCTATATTTTCAGAAGTAATTTATATCCCCTCACATAGCTCCTGAATAATCTCCACTATCCATTCCTTAAATTCCTCTCTTTTCAACAGATAGGTTGTGTCAGTGTCTCATTAATATTTCATTACCCTGTTTCTATTTTAGTTATTATTGGTGCATGATCTGAAATAGTTATTTGGTGCATGTCAATACCTTCAATTAAATGCACATGTTCATATGAAATGTAAATTCTGCCTAGCCTAGTTTTTATATCTTGGGGAATAATATGTAAATTCACTCTGAACTCCTATTATTGAATTCACATCTTCCATGCCAAATGTTTTCATAAATTTCTTCAAAAATCTAACCCTCTTTGTTATACTTTCCCTACTGGGCCCCCCCAATCACATCTTCACTGCTACAAATCAAATTCCAGTCCCCACCTATAGGTAATATTACTCGCTGAAAACTGATTATTTCTCTCAGAATTTTCTTAAGCTCCTTTATAGCAGTTTTAGGTGGAATGTAAAAATATGTCAGTGTAATCCTCCTCCCTTCACAGTAACCTTTTAGCACTACCAATCTGCCATTATCTTTTTTATTCTCTTCTATCACTATTGGAACTCCTCTTGGAATTAATAAGCGCTCCTGTTTTCCTTTGTCTCAGATATTCTACCGAATAACCATCCTGAAAATCTTTATCAAATTCTTTCCAAGTGTGTCTCCTGTAACATAGCTTATTTGCACTCTACATTTTTAATATACTTCACTATTCTTTCTTTTTTTGTACTTATCTTTGAGACCATTGACATGCAAAGATGTTACAGAAAGCATCATTATATTAAACAGTTATTATTCTCACCTTTTATGTATAACAGCTTTGTTAAATGTTTAGTTACACGTTTTGTGTTACATGCATACACTATTTGGTAGTTTGAACCTTTCTATAGTTGTTTTTTGTCATATCCATTTGAGCCTATGTCTCATCTTACAAAACCTTTTTGTTTTATTGAAAGCCCTCAAACAAAACAAGTAACAACCCTCAATACCCCCCAAAACATATTAAATACTAACACACAAAACTATGTACATTTCAAATACTGAAGTTTTACCCTCCTAATAGGAAGAAATGTCTTAAAATGACAGCCACAATCATAGACATGAGTTAACGTAAAATAAAGGTTATCCATGCTTAGATGCATGTTGTACCCTGTGCTTTTACTAACTGGTTTTGTCTTATCTTTATAGCTCTCCTAGCTGAGAAAACCAATGAATGCTTTCAGAGAACATTATTGCCTAGCCAGTTTCTCTCTTTTTCCCCAGCCAATCGCTGTCCACCAGACTGTAACCAATTTCTCTTTATCAGATTAGATGCGAGAACCAGTCATTTTTTCTTTATAAGATTGTTTCCATGGAGACATGAGGGCCAGATACAGAATTGCTATTAAGCATTTGCTGCTAAGGCTACATTTATTTGCTAGAAAAATGCCTCATAATATTCAATATTCTTTTTCATTTACTTGCTTTCTCTTAAAACTAGTTACTAAATTGGTCTAAGGTCCTTAATTCAGTCATTCTCCCATGCAAGAATGAGAAAAAGCACATTAATTGTTCTTGTGTCATGCTCTTTTAACCAGGCTTTTTTAAACATTGCAGTGCCTACATTTTTTAAAACTGAAGAAGAAATGGAGAAGGGAGAAAGAAAGGAGAATAAAAAGAATAGCAACATCTATTTACAATCCCAATAACACTTAAAAATAACTGAGAAAACTTTACTTTACAGCATGGAGAGAAAACTATACACCAAAAAAATAGTACGATTAAGAAAAAACATGTTTTCTTTACTTACTGTTTCTCCTGTCTTCCCCTCCCCAAAGCATTTTCCAAACATTAATGGCATGAAGTAGGGCATATACTTTGGAGTCCCCCACAAGTCCAACAAATTCTGACTGAAAAAAAGTCCAGTATTTCCAGATTTTCTTGTTCTGTCATATTTCACAAATATAGTTATTGCACTGTAATCCCCACATTATTACTGGTTTTATTACTGTTCATCTCCATCTCACAAATCCCATCTCTGCTTCATTTCCAACGTACTCTCAATCATTTTGGTCAACTCTTGTGCTGTCTTTCTTCTCTCCAACATTTTCCGTTGAAACAGTGGAAAAAGTTTCACAGGTACAGTATATCTGTGGCTTTTACTACCGAAAGAACAAGCAGAATCTCCTTCTGTTTCACAGCTCACTTTTTTTGGACAAACTTCTGTATTTCCTCCTTAGCATATACTTCATCAAAAAATGATTTTGTCCCTCCAGAGAAGAATACCTTGAAGACAGCTGTGAATCTCACACCTGTGTGTCTACATTCCATGAATAGTGGAATGAATTTATTCCTCTTCTGCCTGGTGAACAAAGAGTAATCATTCTCCACAAACACTCTGCTGCCTACCACTTGTAGTATTTTGTCATTCTGTCACAAATTTGTCAGAATCAACTCCTTCTGCTGGTAGGATTGTATCTTTACTATTAATGGTGTAGGTTGCTTTCTCACAGCCAGGTTTGGAGCATGCACACGTTGTGCCCTTTCGACTAACAACTCCACCAGTCCAGTTGCTTGTTTGTGCTTTCATAAAATTAATGCAGTCTGTTCCTTCCAGCTTCTATGGTATAGCTGAAAATCTCAGGTTTTCCCTACGTGCTCTGACCTCTATTCCTATTATTTTTTTGAAACATCTCTTCCTGCTCAGTCTCATATTCAGCCAGCCTTTTCTTCATTTCAACCTCTGATTTTATCACCTCATCTGAATATCTTTTTAAAAATTCTTCCAGCCTTTAGTTGTTTGCGTTGATATACTCCACGAGTGTTTCATTTATTTTAACCAGGTCTGTGTGCAGTTGTCCTATATCTTTCTGTAGGTTACTGGAAGACATATCTGGAGGTTGCGTTGCATTTTGCTAAACAGCTGCAGAACATTCCCAAATCAGTGTTTCTTCCCAGGTGCTCTGTATTTCCTTATTCCTGGCATCCAGGCAGTACACTTACTAGCCCCTTTCTGAAATTTACTTATAAACACAAACGTCTACTGGCCTTCTCTGTTGAATTTTTGTTTTCACACTGGGGAGCTAAAGTTAAGCTGTTACTCAGTGTGCAGACATCTTGGAAATCCAGGGTTTACTACAGGCCATTGATCATTTCTTGTAAAGTAGTTTCTGGTAAAAGAAAGAGGGACTTCTGTTTCCCTGAAGAATTTCAAGATTCTGCATCTGAAGAGGAATATTCCGGATTAGATAAAAGTTTTTTTTCACCCAGTTTTCTTATTCAGACTCAGGAGAGCTCAGTTTTTGATTCTCACTGTAGGAGGTTCTCTTTCTTGGATACTATTGCTAGAATGTGCCATTGTTTTCAGTGGGAGAGCACAGGTTTCTCAGTCCATCAAAAATACTGTGTTGATACAGAAGGATTTTCTAGAACCTACTCATTCCTCCTGTTCTGTTTGCGTTACTGCCTGCAATTTTCCAGATGTTCAGGCAGCTGCCCTCAAAAAGGCAGGTAGGATTTATAAACTTCCTCTGTCTTTTAAATTTTTATACAGTACTCCCAAACATGACCCTGCAGCTGTGGCTTTAATTGATCCCACTGCTGCTAAGCACTTAGTTAATCCTAACCTACTCTTTCTGATTAAGTATACTTCTGCAACTTTGATTTTCAGAATTTTTAATTGTCAGGCTTATATGTTAAAGTTGGTTCTAACAAACTGTTGAAAGTATGAGTAATGTTTTATCTGCAGTTTCTTCTTGTGAGGAAAAATCTGCTTTAAATAAACAAAAGTTATGCACTCACCATAACTATGGATCTGCATTGTCCAATTTCATTCTTCCTAAACTGATGGGTCTTCGATCTGGGTCAGCTGTTTTCACTAGATTCACAGATCCAGCTCTTTAGCTCCTCCCTTGCCCATTATGCCCCACCAAGCTAACTTACCTCAGGTCAAGTTTGCTGTCCCCAGAAATAATAGTTTATTCTATACAGAATAAATTAAGAAGAAACAATGGAGATAAAACTGGAGCTCAAAAAAGGAATGAGAAGTTCCCAAGAAAAAACCCTTAAGTGTCCTTCAGGAAGAAAGAGAAGGGTATTAGGAGGGTGGGAAGTTGAAGAAGAATGGAAATGGACAATACAGATCCATTGTTATGGTGAGTACATAACCTTTGTATCTACTGTTGCCATTTTCATTTGTTCTTCAACTGATGTGACAGAGTACCCAGCAAAATGAACCCAGTGTGTTCCTAATGGAAGGACACTTCGAAGTACTGCAGACTGAAAAGCAGCTCTGTTCCTAGAAATCAAATCTAATTTGTAGTGAGCAAAAAAGGTATGAGCATTGGACCAAGTGGCAGCTGCACAATGTCATCTATCAAAGCTCTTTACCAGAAGGCTGAAGAGGTCACCATATACCTCACTGAATGTGTTCTTGGTGGCTTAGGCAAAGACAAACCTCTGTTTATAGACAAAGAATATGCAATCAGTCAGCCATTTGGTTAAAGTCACTTTGGCAACTGTCATGCCCAATCTCTTATGAGAAAAGGAGACACATAATTGGTCAGATTTTCTGAAATCTTTGGATCGATGAAGATAAAAACAAAGTTGCCTGTGTATGTCCAAAAGATGCAGCATATATTACTTTTATTGGAAAAAGAATAGGAGGTTGATGTCCTGATTAATGTTACTCTCAGAAGCCACCTTATGTAAAATGGATGAGTTAGTACATAAAGACACCCTGTCTTTATGAAATATCATGTATGGTAGCTTAGAAAAAAGTTCCTGGAGTTCAGAATTAGCTGATGTAATGATGACTAGGAAAAAGGCGAAAGGTTCAAATGGGCTTGAGTCAAATTTTGAAGCAAAACAGGCAAGTCCCAAGGAACAGTATGGTCCTTGACTGGGGGTCTAAGTAAAAAGGTCTTGCATAACTTAGAAAAAGCCAAAGAAGCATGGTTTTCATTGGAATGACAATTAGATATAGCAGGCAGCTGCACATTAATAGAAGAAAAACTAGTTCCCTCTTAAAAGAGGGATGTTAAAAAATCTAGTGCTGTGGATGTTGGGGTACAAAAAGGATCCAAATCTCCCTGGAGGGCCTAAATATAAAATCTTTTCCTTTTACTTCTGTAAACCCTCCTAGTGGAAAGGGTTCAAATTACATGATTGAACGCTAGAAATAGCAAACGATCTGTTATCGAACCCAAATGCACAAAACCACAAAATGTCGAAGGAACGGATCAGCAAATTTTTTCCAAGGGAAAAAATTTGCTGATCCAAAAAAAAATGTTCAGGCAGTGTGGGGGGCTGTGCCCCCCCCCACCTTAAATATACCAACTCTGAAATTGCACCACAGTGAAGAAAACAGAAAAGTCCAGAGAATGACCCAGTAAATTTTTTCCCTGGGAAAAAGTTTGCTGATCCGTTCCTTTGATATTCTGTGGTTTCATGCATTTGAGTTAGACAAATGAGCGTTCGCTATTTCTAACATTCGATCATGTAATAGGAACCCTACTGGAAGCCTTATGAGAGGATAAAAGGATATGTCAGACTGGAAAAGAAATCCTGCACTGTCTACCCATCACTGGAACAGGAAAAACCATGTGGTCAGCTTGAGGCTTGATATGTCCAGATGAAATATCTCCATAGGATGACACAGGTGGTCTGGGGTCCATTGTCCAGGGCAGATACTGAAGGTGAGGCCGCAGAAAGGGAAACCAGATTTGATGAGGCTGAAAGAGTGCAATGAGGATTACTGTGCTCTTTAACTGGTAGACTTTCTTCAGAAACCTGGGGATTAGAAGTAATGGAGGATAAGCATAGAGGAGACCCGGGGAGCCAGTTGTGGACTAGGGTGTCTTTTGGCGACCCCCCCCCCCAAGGAGAGATCAGGCAGAAGAACCTGTTGCCCTTGTTTTTGAGGGAGGAAGCAAAGATTTCACAACATGGCTGGCCCCATCAATGGAAAATTCTTTCTGCCATTTTGACACTGAGACCACTTGAGAGGCATCAGAATGGACCTGCTTAATTTGTCTGGAAGCACATTCAATTTTCCCATTTTATGCATTGCAATGAGAAAGCAACTGGAAGAGATTGCCCATTTCCACACGTTCATTGCCTCATGAGAAAGAGGACAGGACCTGGTTCCACCCAGTTTTTGATGTACCAGACTACAGACATATTGTTTGATCATAACTGCCCTGAAGGGGATAGCATCTCGGCAGGCTTAAAACTAGAAGGGCAGCTCTCATCTCCAGGACACTGGATATGCAAATTGTCCTCCTGAGGGGACCAAGTGCCTTGGACTGTCTTTCTCAAGAAATGCCCTCCACCCCAGATGGGAGGTGTGGTCATTGTCACTGAGGTGTAGATGCTCTTCCCTAATCTGTCCAAGGCTGTGGACTCCCTGTTAGGAGGGGAGGACAGAAGTGCTCTGCAGGCCCTTTTTTGGTGGCTGCTGCTACAACCATAGCATCTACTTTACTCCAGTGATTTTGGTCTTTCAGGGAGGACTAAAAATAAGGTTGCTTGGGATTTAACTCTGCAGTGTCTGGTTCCTTCCATGCACAGCATGACACTAGATCTATTAGCTCATCAGCCGAAGGGCTCACCCAGGATATGGCTGAGCCATACTTGAAGGCCTCCAGAAACACTGACTCCTCCTGGGAAGGGTGTTCAGAAAACCATCTACATTTTTGCTTTAAAATTTCCAGTACTTCTCCAAAGGAAATATCCTTAGGTGGAGATCTGGGGGACCCATCCCCTTCATCAGAATCAGTGTCTTCCATGACAGACTCCTGAGGGGAATCCAGGTGTCTCCTCATACATGTCTTCCTCCTAGAGGCCTCATCAGTGGGATGGTCTTGTGAGGTATCAGATGTGGCAAGGGAGTCCCAAGGGACTGACTGGAGGCTCAAGTCAGGTAGGTTGTCCCAGTGGAATAGAAGTGAGAGGCTCAGAATTCAAACACAACAGTGGAAGAGAAGCAGGATCCAAGGGGGGCAAGAGTGTCCTATCTCTAGGTAGAGAGAAAGCCCTCTCCACTACCTCAAAGTTTGAGAGACCAGGAAAACCAGAAGTCCGCAGCACCAGAGTTGAAGACCCCTTTGCCAATGACCCCTGAACTCCCCAAGAAACCCACCTCAAAGGAGGAGTCAGAACTAAAGTGTCCATCGCCAAAGCTCCTAGGGATTAAGATGGCTCTGATAAATTTGGACTCATTTCCAACCCTCTTGAGCCAGTGCTGACTCTTCGGCTCCGAGTCCTCTCACTCCAAAAATATCACAGTTGGGTGACTCGTTCACTTTCAGATTTGAAGAACCACGTGTCTTTGGCTCTGACAAGGACATCCTTAGGGATCTCAGATCATAGCACTCTGAAACAATGAGACAAACTGGAGAGGGAGATATAGTTAGTTCAGAGGAGGGCATGCTTATGGGTCTGATGGGAGATGGAGATGGGATTATTCCATCTGGATCAGAGTAACTTCCTCATCATTTTATCCACCTGTGCTTCAGATAGCCTCCTGGAGGACGTAAGGGAGGAGCTGGTTGACGGTGGCCTGGAATGTCCTCTAGGTGTTTCTTGAAGAAAAGGAGAGTGAAGTTGAGGACTGATTGACTCCAGCAAAATCCTAGGTGATCAGATCTGAGACGACCTTGGTTTGAAATAAGTAGGATCTGAAGGTGTTGGATCAAATTTTTTGGATATCTTGGCAGGCAGCTCAGAGGACTGAGATGATGCAGAAGAGTAATCCAGTGACCTTTTCTTAGGGGGGACTTTATCCATGGGGGTCAGAGCAGTCTTCCCCTTTTCAAACCTCTTTGAAGACTTTGAGCCGCCCCAGTTGCTAGAAAGTAAGAGGGACAAAGACCTTTCAGTACCAACTATTTTTCCTGTAGCTAAGCACCCTGGAATTCCAGCCAGCACAAATAGAACAATCTGTGTCTAAATGGGCTGCACCTAGACAGTACGCACATTCCCAGTGGTCATCAGAATTGTGGATCTTATACCCACAGGAGGTGCATTTTTTAAAACCGGTCAGTTTACCAGCCATTGCAAAGTGATATCGGAAATAAAGATATGCAATAGTTTTTTTAATACTAAAAATACTAACATAGCAACTACAAATACCCTCTACAGGGTAGAAAGTGAAGAATTAAGGTGAAAAGAAAGTACCAATAATGGTACTTAAAGAATACCCAACAGTAAATGGGTAGGAAAAGAATATAGACTGGTGGACAAAGCTTGAAAACTTATGGCAACAAGGGAAAGAGAGTGAGAAAGAGATCTAGATATACAACTTAATTTAACAAGAACAAACTTACAACTGTAAAATATACAAAAGGTTCACTTTAAGGCTCAAGAGAAGGAGATCCCATCTGAGTGATTTGCTGGCAAAAGAGATCTGAGGTATGCTAGGTTAGTGGGACATTATGGGTAAGGGAAGAGCTCAAAGGTTGGATCTGTGAATCTAGTGAAAGTGGCCAAGTCTGATCTGAGACCCATCAATTGAGAAATGAAAACGGCAACATCAGATCTCAGTTTATTCTATTGCACAGATCACTACTTATTGTTTGTAGCGTTGATACTTCCAGGGTATGGCCACTAGTACTGTTTTGAGGAGGTTTGGATGGCTACATTCACCGACTCCCCAGATGATGTTAAAATGAGATTTTAAATTCTTCCTTTGATAGAGATTTAGTGTTTGGCCCTTTTGCTGCAGAGATGATCAGAATGTGGGATAAAAGGGGCAAGCTGATCCAGGAAATCCATATCATACTCCTTTTCCAAAATGTCCAAGAGATTTTTATCTCCTCTTCCTATTTTGGCAACCCCCCCCCCAAAAAAAAATAGAATAAATATTCAACAAAATTCAGATAGACATTTAAGAAAAAATGGCAAGGAGGTTCCAAAAGAAAGTCACAAACCTTCTCCTTCATCACATCCTGTCCTAAAGAGTGATAGAACCAGGTTCTCTAAGTGAGGAGGGGTTTTTATTCAAGGATGTTCCTAGTGCCAAAGAAAGAAAATGCTTGGAGACTAGTTCTAGATCTTTCTTTCCTAAACCTGTTTATGACAATGCTCAAGCTGAAAATGATGTCACTTTGCAACCTGTTACCTCTTATTCCTCTTTCATGTTTCCTGGTAACATTAGACTTAAAAGATGCTTATCATCATATCCCTATTCATCCAGACTTAAGATGTTTCTTACAGTTTTGTGTGTCTGGATTGCATTGTGTGTTCTCTGCTTTACCCTTTGGAGTATCCACTGCAAAAGGAGTGTTCACAAAGTGTCTAGTTCCACATACAACTAAATGCAGGCTACAGGATATCCACATTTTTTTTCCATACTTAGATGATTTGCTTAACTTTTTGAGTCTTTTTCAAAGTGCTAGGAATTTCTCTCTCGGGTGAGAGATCCCTTACACAAGCTGGGGTTCCAAGAGAACATTCAAAAGTCTTTCTTGACTCCCTCTCACAGGATTGTGTTCCTGGGATGTCAAATAGACATTTCAGTTCAAAGAGTTTTCCTTCCACAGGAAAAACAGATCTTTATTTAGATCTATTTCTAAAGTTTTTTCAGTCAGACTAAGGTCACTACAAGAGAACCCCAGGATTTTCAGTCTCATGGCATCTGTGATTCTTACAATATCCTGGCAAGACTCCACACGAGAAAGATAAAAGTTGTATCTGAAATATACTTGGTCCCAGAATAAAAAAACTTTATCTTTTCAAATCCCAGTGCTGGGGCTTGGCAGAAGAGAACTCTTTTTGTGGAGACAACAAATATCCTTAAATCCAGGTCACTCCTTCTCCCACCCAGCTCCAAAGTAGTTAGCCAGGACAGACAGTTTGGACTTTGTATGAGGAGCAGTTTCAGGAAAGATAAAAGTGCAGGGGGTATGGGACATCAAGGCAGAAGCACGCACATAAATATCAAGGAAATGCTTTCCCTGATCAAGGCACTCAACTCTGAACAATATTTGGTCTCCAGGACCTCCAAGTAATTACAGACAACACCACAGTCACGTGGCACATCAACAAGCAAGAGGGAACCAGGTTGTGCCCCCTTTACAGACTTGCCATGTTAGCTTGAGATATAGCCTCACAGCATCAGTCAGTGCAAAACTGTGTGGCAGACAAGTTGAGCAGGACCACGGCAGACCCTCATGAATGGAAACTAGGTCAGGAGGTCTTCCAAGAATTGATCCATCTGTGGGGAGTTCCTTAAGTGGAACTCTTTGCTTCCTCTCTGAACAATCAGCTGGCGAGATTTTGTTCTAGGACTACATGCAAGAAGGCCTAGAAGACAGATGGCTTTTCTTTTCCTTAGACAGGAATATTCCTGTTATGTTTTTTTCACCCTTTCCAATAATATCCAGTGTACTTCTGAATATTCGGAAAGAATCCCCAGAGATCATTGTGGTGACTCCCTTCTTTTTGAAATGGCCAGGGATAATTACCACAAGCTTCCTCGCAGAATGGATCTACTCACACAGGAAAAGGGGGTATGATACAGCCCATCAGTCATCTTCAGTTAACTGCCTGGATGATAGGGTCTTAATTCTTTTTAGGCACCTGTCTTCTGAGGGCGTGCAACAGGTACTAATGGAGGCAAGAAAGCCTGCTACTAGAAAATCATACATTAGCAAATGGAAAAGGTTTTTTAGTTGGTGTATACAATATAACCAGCACCCATTCTGGGCAAGTTCTTCTCTGGTTTTACAGTATTTGTGTAAGTTACTATCCTATTGCCTTTCTTATTCCTCTATCAAGGCAGTGTCATAACTGAATGCTCTTGAAAGGGGTTTTGCATAAGAGGTATCCAAGTAAACTGTGGCCCTTTCTTGGATTCCTGACTTCGTGTTTCACAAGCTAACATTTGCTCCATTTAAACCATCTAATATATCGGACTTGATATTTCTAACATGAAAGACTGTTTTACTGATTGCTCTAACCTCTGCAAGAAGGGTATCTTGAGTTGCAAGCTCTTATAGTGAAGTCAACCCTACCTCATTTTCCATAGCGACAGGATTTCTTTGAGAACTAATCCTTCTTTTATGTCTAAAGTGGTATGTGGGTTTACTTTAAGCTAAACTATCCATCTTTCCTTCTTGAATCTAAAGCGGGGAGAAAGGATACTCCATATGATGTCCACACACGACTATTACTATCTTGACAGAACTAAATCTTAAGGAGACAACCTATAGCAAAACAGAATATTTCTAAATGGTTGTCTAAGGCAATAGCCTTATACTCAACAGGAGAAATGTATTCCAGGCATGTCACGGCCCATTCTACCTGGGCCTTGGCTTCATCTATGGCTTTTTGGATTAAATTCTAGAAGTATTCTAAAAAATGCTGCTTGGTCCTTTCTACGTGCTTTTACAAACCACTACAAGCTTGAGTCCTTCTTTAGGTCTAGATCATGTTTTGCTAGTACCATTGTCCACTGGCTCCTGGACCCCTCTCCTTCCTCCTACCAAATATAGTTAGCCATTGTAATCTACCCATATACCCAAGACTACTGCAGCAGTGATCAATATGAAGAACATAGTACAGTTGCTTAAGTTGAAATTTGCCATAACAGCAGACATACAAATGCTCCTGCAGTAGCTGGTCCCTCCTTCCACCCCCCTTGTTTTTTGGTGTGTTTTTATGCCAGGGTGTGGACATTTATTTTTTGTTATTCCTAGCATTGCCCTTTCAGGGTTCAGTCTCCTTCTCTGCTGGCAGGAAAGCTTTAAAAAATAAGTTTGAGCAGAACATTCTTCAGTCAGTTCATCTCCAGCTGCTTGATATTTTGGGTGCATAGAAACAGCCCTGAAGCTTTGAACGCTGGCTGGCTGTTATAGCTATATGGGGTTATATCCTTATAAGGATAAGGTTACTGCACTAGTGATTACTGGAACAACTACTATTATGATAAATTCAACATACACAACTGTACTTTCTCCCCTGGACAGAGAAAGTACAATTGTGTTACATTTACCATACATGTAGTAGTGTTGTAGTACTGATTCTTGGTTCTTCCTGCCATACAGAAGCCCACAAGATTCCCAGTCTTTGCTTCATCCCTGGCTGATGGACACCTGAGGATTGGCATCCAAACATCAGGGTATAAAAATAGCCATCAGCACCATATTCGGGTCCTTCTAGGCTGTGAAGTCCGTCTGATAGCCTGAGGACAAGACCATCCCAGTTGTCTAAAACTTGAGATAGAGTTACCATGAAGTAGAAGAGGAGGAAAAGGATACAATAAGGGGATAATAGGTTTACAGAACCCACCCCAACCCCCAGTCATGGAGTCCAAAGCAAATAGAGAGGAATGAAGGTTAGTATGTTATGCAACACTGATCTATTTGAACATCTCAATTATGGAAGTATAACAACTGTACTATGTTCTACACAGTGAATATTGCAGTATTGCTCCTTGGGAGGACACTCAAAGCTAAAGACTGAGATGTTTGGCTGTCTGAGGGCCCCTGAGACAGAAGGTTATGTAGAACAGCAGTAGTAAAACATGCCCTAGCCCTGAATGCAGTGCCTAAATGGCAGTGGTTGGTAAAGGTGTGGACTGAAGACCAGATGGCAGCTTCCAAGATGGCCTGACTAGGGACATCTTTTAAAAAGGCAGTGGTGGCTACTCTATCTCATAAAATGTGCCATAATACAATATTAAAATGTCATGCTGAGATCCCACACACAACAAAGAATATGAATATAAATCCTTATGCAGGGTTTGCTTCCCTAAGTGGTTATTAACCTTTTTAAAAATGAATTAGAAGGAAACTTCTTCAATATGGTACTTATCTTAGTGTACACTTGAGATAACTCTGGAAAACAACTGGAAGTGTTAGAAACACAATGTAGCATATCAGACTGAAGGTAGGAAGAACTGAAGATGGTGCCAAAGGACACACATTTTATACCCAGACATCTGGACCTGACATCAGTCATCAGATGCCCATCAGCTTGGGATGATGTAAAGACTCTGAGAATTGGCTGTAAAGAACATCTAGTTTTTGTTCCTTCTATTGTAGAGGTCATCAAAAAGTGTGATGTGAGAGGAAAGATGATATAAGGGATTTTTTTTTATATTTTTCAGCCCTCATTTTCTACTTTTCCAGTGGATTCTTCACTTCATCTAACTTTAGCAGAAAGAAACAGTCCCAGCCAATAAAAGCACTATCAACTAATTAAGGGCTAGTGTTCATCTGGTTTTACAGTATCTGTATGAGCTATCAACCTATGGCCAGTCTTACTCCTCCATCAAGGTTCATTTGTCTGCCTTTGGAACCACCCTTTCAATGCAATCTCCTGTAAAAATGTTTTTTAAAGGGGTGCTGCATAAGAAACCTCCTAGAAAACAAGTGGATCCTCCTTGGGATAGTAACTTTGCATTAAAAAGCCAAATCTCCATTTGAACCAGCTTATAAGGTTGACTTGAGGTTATAAACATATAGACACAGTCTTAATCATTGCTCTGACCTCAAGGAAAAAAAAGTATCTGAGTTGCAAGATCTTATGGGTGGGTCAACCTTCTCATTTTTAACAAGGATATAAACTCTAACTGTATCCAGATTATATCACCCCAGATGGGACTTGAACCCTGAATTCCTGGCCACTGGGGCCTGATGGATACGGCATTGGCCTCCTAAGCCAGGGATTCTATGTTCCAGACCCATGTGGGGTGATATTCCACAAGGGTAGGATTTGTTTGAGAACAGTAGATATTCGAATGATCACTGCTGCAGTAGCTGTTTTCTCCCCTCTTTTTTTCTCATGGTGTTGGCATGTATTTTTTCTTTTCCTAGCATGGTCTGTTTAAGGTTTTACCTCCCTCTCTCTGTTGACATGTAACCTTTGGAGGGCTTGGTGCCCAAACCTGACTTTAGTCAGCTCAGCTTGATCTAATGGTATGGATGCTTGGAAGGTGTACTGAAGCTTTAGTAGCTGACTGGCTGATACGAGATAGAACCCATACAGCTATGCAACAGCAGCAGTGATCATTCAAACATCTACTGTTCCGTTTACTTACACAACTGTAATTTCCTTTTACATGTCTTTTTCCTGTGACATCATGGTGTGGACTCATCCAAGCTCTTCCCAGGAGAAGGAAGCCCTGGAAAGCATGTATGATCATCTCTAGAACAAGCAGGAGTGATGAAAGGCCAAAGGGTTCAGCTTCTGTGGATTGCAAGAGGGGAAACAACAAAATAAAATGCCAATTCTTGCCTAGAGGTCTGATCTGGTCCCCTTGAAGCTGATAACGCCATCAAAGTACCTGGAATCAAAGCCATCAGTACCAGATGGCTGGGCACCAAAGCAAAAGGAGGGGTGACCACTGCCAACCTGGCACCAATGCCATCACTGATGCTACAAAGGAGGGCTTTGGCACCAAGGGACTGAACACAGAACACTGTCACCTACAAAGGCCATGAAAGGTTTCATGCCAGTATCAACACAGAGAGGCTTCCTGCATCGATCCTCTTGTTCTGAGTGGGGGATCTGCACTGACAGTTTGGTGTGAACTTGTCCACAGGTGCTGAGCACACAGACACAGAGGAAAAAATATTGTGGAGCAGGAAACATCTGCACATGATCTCTTGTCGATTCTGGAACTCACAGTGCCAGAACTAGGTAACAGGGAAGGAATAGTAATGGCAGTGGGAGGATTTTCTTCTCATGCTGCCCTGGCCACAGAAGGGGCAGAGAAAACTGAAGCTGTGCCTTCAAAAAAGCTGACATTTTCTTGTTCCAAATGACTTGAGTAGGACTTCAAAGGGACTTTGAAGAACAAAATGAAGCAGCTGATGTTGGCCTGGAAGTCAGTGAGGTAATTCCTACTCTGAGGAAAAGCTCCTGTTCTCCTCAGAACAGAGTCTGTCAGCCCTGTGAAATCCTGATAAGGTAGTGAGGTGACAGTCTGAAGGAGTAGAAATCTAGGCAGGAAAGAAAAGCAGTGGTCATTCTTAGAACTTTAGCCTGGAAGAGTTTCTCAAGTATGTTTCCTCAATGCTGCAATTCTCTTTTTTTTGTATTTCACATCACATTTTTTTATTTAGTTCCTTTATCGACCACCTTCTGTTTATGGTTTTCTCCCTTTCGTAAGGTATCCAGGAGAGTTCTGGGAGTAAAGTTTTACAAACAGCACAGACTGCATCAAGATGCTGACCAACCAAGGCACACAACACATACCTCAGGCAAGTCTTGGGATGGGATCTTATGGCCACATTTAGGGCATTATTTTTTAATCCAACACCCTTATTCTCCATCCTGAATAAACTACTGAAGAGCATATTAAATACAATAAATGTCTGACAAACCACACTAAAAAGTCTGTAAAACTGACAATATATAAAAACGCTTTCTAAACTATTCAAATAACTAAAAAAGAAAATAGAAGGGACTACACATCTAGAGCTAGGCATGGCGTAGTCTCCCCTTTACTCTACCTTTATCAGTCCAATCATGGAATATAATGCTCCCTTTGGAAAGTAGCTGTCCAGGCACAATTAACAACTGGTATGTCCATAGATATACCCACTAAAAGGATATACGACAAACAATATACCCTACATGGACCGACTCAAAGCCCTGTCACTGTACTCTGTATCCTACAGACTGCTAAGAGGTGACCTGTTTCTGGCATACAAGGCATTCTACAACGCAATACTGATTGATTTGCTGATGTGCAGTAAATCTAAAGACATTAGAAATACTCAAGTCTGGGAATCTAAACTTCTTCTGCAACAGCAGGAGAGCATTTTGGAGGGACAGGTACATCTTGTAAAGGTTACAGCTGCTCTGGGACAGATTCCCTGTCAATATTCAAGTGAGACTTGGATCTATGGACGGGAAGCACAAAATGTACCCAAGGGCTGCATCCTGTACGACTCCTAAATGCTATACCCCATGCATTGGTCTCCAAAATGTATCTACAGTATGATCCAATTTACACTCACAAAGGATAATATAATTATCAACCATGGGATGTGTAAGGCCAACTTTATATCAACTGGCTTAAGTTTACTCAAGCACTAAAAGGGAAACCGGCTAAACTTAAAATGTCCTATAAGGGCAGCTAGGTTAGTATTTACCTATGATGCTAAGAACCTAAAAGAGAGAAGCAAAGATTTATACATATAAATATTTTTTCCTGAAGGTTTTGAAGAGGGGAAAACCAGGGTGAAAAAAAGAGTATAAAAGAATAGTCCCAACTGTTACACAATAACTCCTGACTAAAAACAGTCAATGAGTAAAAACCATGGAAAATGTGACTTATCTTTCTTCAGAAGAAATCTAAACGCACTCAAATTGAGTTGGGTTAGAGATGCCTTTCTGATAATGACAGCAACGGCATCTGGATAATTAACAGGGAGCAACTCATAATGGGGCAAGGGGTAGGGGCTCAAGCTAGCAAGATACTTGTTGCCAAGTGAAAGAGACCCAAGGAGATGAATCCAACAACTGTAGTGACCTGGATAATCCTAACAAATTCCAGATTCAAAACAATTTTTTTTAATATAGTAGGGAAAAAATAAACCTTCCTCCATCCAGAGATGCAAGGCACTGCATAATCTAACTTCAGAAAAAAATACATCCCTACTTACCTAACATTTAACATTATTCTCCACATATTACATATTTGAATAGTACTAAACATTGGACAATATGACTCACCTATCACTTTGGATGTGCAGTTGCCCTTGGTCTTCTGTCAAAACATTTCCTTAAAACTGTTTCACCACACTCTTGCGTGAAATGTGAATGTATCAGACAATTCCCTGGTCTATGTTAAATGTTCGAACATCCAAAATGTCGAACATTACACGGTCGAGACCAAATGTTCAACATTTGGATGTTCGAACATCAAAAAAAGTAAAAAAAGAAAAAACAACACTAACAATGTAAGCAGGGGGCAAGCCCCCCTGCACCCCCTCACCCCCCTACTTAAATAGACCAACTACAAGACCACACTTCAGTGCAGAAAAGTTAAATTCTCCCTATCTGCACCGGATGGCGCCGTTGAAAGTCTTATCTTCGAACACTCAAAATTTCGAATGTTTGGTCTCGACCATGTAATGCTCGAAATTTTGAGCATTCGAAGATTTGTCAAGTACCCCAATTCCCACAGTTTTAATCTGTTCTTGGGTTTGTGGCTCTAACCCAGCAAGTAAACAGCATGAGAGAGCAAAAAGACAACTGGATTCCCACTGAATCACATGGTGAATCTACTTTGTGAAGTCACCATGATGATCTCTACCTTCTTCATCTGCCAACGCCTTTTTGTCTACCACCCTTCAACCTTTCCTACATGGCTGAAGTCATCATTCTTAGATACATACTCCCGTGTATTATGTTACACTGTTCATGCCATTTTGTATTGTCTAACAGAACAGTGGTGTCTGTGACAGTCACTTTTTCAGGGTTGTTTATTCATTTGATCAACCTCTTCCTTTGGAGCTGGTTCCTCAATCACCGTGCATTTAGTTGTGGCCTGAACAGTGGTTGGTACACTGTTTATACAGTCCGTCTCTGAGCAGCTTCTCCAGGGCCCCTCTGTGATGCTAGTGTAGAAACGAACATATCTTGTGGACTTGACTGTTACCACACATTATAACCACCAAGAACTTGCTAGCACACAAATGACACCTCCACTGGCATTAGACAAAGAATGTTCTTTTTATACTATATACATTCTTCATAGTTACATTTGAATATAGCCTCCCTAGGAGGGAGACAATTTATATGCAAGAAAATAGGAAACTAGGGAAGTGGTAAAAATTTTCCCACCATAGTTTCAGACAATTAGATCTGTGTGTGTGTGTGTGTGTGTGCACACATGCATGTGCATCACATGCTGCTCTTTCTTTCAGTGAAAATGCATGGGAGTTTGTACTCAGTATAACTTCTGATGTAGCACTGCCTCCCCTCACAGGAACCTGCATTATTCATGCATGCACCTATCAAACATCCAGACGCAGTGCAATGCTCTGTATCTTACTATAATGCTCACAGAAAAAAAAAGTTGGGCCAGCGGGTTTGCCCATGGAGTGGGCTGTATAACACTATACTACTAGGACAACAGGGACAGCAAATATCTTGATAAGCACTTTGGAAATAAAGAGACCAACAGCAACATTTTGTACTGAAAATGAAGCCTGCCCAGAGTGAAGTGATTCAATCTTCTATGTGCACTACAGAGTAAAGTACCAAAGGGAATTGCTCATGTCCACGGACACCATCCAGACCCAGTGTTGTGGCAGAGGAATAACCACTGAAGAGTTTTTTGATACAGACCTTCATAGTCCACACAATTAGATAATGTGAAGACAGTGACAAGTGAGCACAGTAGTGACAGATAATCATCCTGAAATTAGGAATAAATTGCCGTCTTCAAAATGGATTCCTCCCTCCATTCTCTGTAGTTACATTTCAATCAGTAATAATTAATTGTTGCAAGTTATAGGTTACTAGTGCTGCTTTTTTTTTTTGAAGAGTTTATGTAAATATAATGCAACAGATATGCGGGTCACTATCACATTATGTCCCTGAAAAATGGTCAAGTTGCAGAACATCAAACTCAAAAGTTCAAACTACAAATCATCTAAATATGCAGGTAGCCATTTATCAGAGGTCGCAGTACTGCATGGAGTGGGGTCTCAGAACTGATATGCAAGTAAATCAGCAGGGGGTGTGGAGTGTGCAGAAAGGTTTGCCCCCTGCATAAAAGGCGTTTTAGCAGTGTTTTGCAAAAGTTAGATGTCATGAACTTTTCAGTTCAATGTTCTGCAACTTGACCATTTGTCAGTTTCATAGTGCAAAATATATCCCAGATGTGCCGGAGGCAGAAGTTAAGGTCCAAGATGAGAAAAAAACATCTCATGTCCTCTTCAAAACAAGGAAGCAATGGGAACAGATTCCTCTGCTTCTCTATGGAGGAAAGACAATGTATATGGTCCATTTAACGAGTAGAGTCTAGGCCTGCCACAAGGGATCCAGCAGTCATCACATGGCCACTTTGGTGGTGAAAGGAGCACTTTCTTGGGAAGGGTCTAACATCTCAAACATGTAGCAATGCAAGGCTGAATCCATAAACAAATCTATTCTGACAATTTCAGTTCATCTTTGATCTTCAACTAGGTTCATCCTCTGAGCTGGTCGAATTTAGCACTTCAGAGAACCTTTTCTATTTGGCAGAGAAAATTGCTATGTAGAAGGCTTCCTGCTAGTCTCAGCCACTTCTGATATCTTTGACAGAAGGTCTAGAGAAATGAACAAGTCTAAAGCAAAGCCAGGTGATGCTTTCTTTTGTCTGATTTGCTGTGAAATAATACAAAATAATTACCATAATCCAAGCCAAAGTTATGGTGGAATCTCTTCTCTTTCCCTTTCTTTTACTCTGCAAAGAAAGCTCCTCTCTAGTGTTACACTTGACCGCTATCAGCCTACCCCACTCTCACTTTAATGTACTTCCCTCTGTAATCCAGCTACTTATCTCCCCTATCCTCCTGCACATTATTTAAAGCGATTCTCAATATCCTCACCTATATGCCACCTAATGTTAGAAACTGTCATCTATGAAGGTAACTTTCGCTCAGGACCGTCTTGCCTTCACCCCCTCTATTGCTTCTTAAAAACACATCTAATCCCGGCTTTGTCAGTAGCTATCACAAAGAGACAGACACAGAGAAACAGCACACAACTCAAGTCCATTCAAAATTATAAAATTAATCCAGCTTCTTCAAATCTGAGTATTTGTGACTTCATTTACATATGAACACTGTTGTTACAAAAACAAAAAACACAGAAACAAGTATATTTCTATAACTGATTTAATAACAAGTTAAAATAACATTTTGATAAGTAGCAAAAATAGTTGACAGTCTGTGTCTCAACAAAAGTGGAGGGTACTCTCCCAAACATATCACTGTTTCTCTTTTGACAGCTACAGGAGTAATGGTTGATTCTTTTAAGCACCTTTTTTCCTCCCCTTACAATTTGGGTGCCCCTCTACCATCAAACATATCCCAGTTTTGTCTATGAAACATCACAGCAAGGAGGAAATAAGACAGCTGCTTTCAAGTATAGCATCATCCTGACAGATAAGGGGATTCTTCTTTTGGTTTGCATCTAATTCCACCCCCTGCTATGATGTTAGTGTGGTTTATGCACATATATGCTTCCCTCTATAGATATGTCTGTACTTTTTCAAACTTTTTGGCTGCCTGAGCTAAAACCTTTGGCTACCACCATAGGTCGCAGTCATGCAGGAGACCCAGATCCTTCCCCCACCTCCTGATGAGTTGTGGTTGTATGCACTGAATGACTGCAGTTGCTTATACAAAAATCAGCAAGAATCCTTCCTTGCTTTAAAACAGATCAAGCATGCATAGTACTGAAACAATGGTCTTCAATACAGTAGGTTACCATTTCAACACATGATTTAGCAGATTTCAGAAATGTTTGTTTTCTGGGCCATTATATAATTCTTTGCCACTTCCTGGACAAAATGCAGCACGCAATTTAACAAATTAAAGAAATAACCTTTGTGGCTTCTGGACCATTTTATAAGTCCCTGGGTCGTTTCCAGGATGAAGTTTGGTAATGTTTTCTAGATAAGCTTACAGAAGATTGCCTATTAAAAATATGTTGAAGTCCAGTTATTTAGCTCCCAGACAAGAAAATTATCTTGACTTATTCTTCATCTTCCGTCTTACATTTTTACCAGGTCTTTTCTGATGCTGAAAAATAAAATGGAGACAAATCAAGTGGTACAGGGATGATTAAAGAAACTGGCACAATTAAACACGAAGACATGCAGCAAAAAATCTACCTGCTATACAAAGGGCAACCTTCAATTTCTGTATGTACTCTACAGTCTTATAATGAAAGAGAGAAAAGCAGCGCTAGTCCACTGCCCAGCATACTACAACATGGAGATGATGCAATACCTTGCACTACACTAACACAGATTTTAACAAAGTCAGGTTATATGAGCCCTTAGTCTAGAGTTAAATCGCCACAGACCCTTAAAAAGGTACCACATCATCACTGTGGTCTACTATGGAGCATCAGGAAAAACAGAAAATGTAACTCATCCTTGTTATTTACTACTGTAAAGAGGGACATATCAGTGAATTACTAGTCTCTTATACAAGACGTTTAGCTGGAATATATGATCTCAAGTGGCAGCTGTAAAAGTGATGGCTTATTATGCAACTTAGCTTTTGTTCAAAAATTGACTGTGATGAGAAAGCTGCTCTGAATCCATGGTCATTGTATTTTGGGGTCTTGACCTTTTTCCACAATGTGTACTGAACTCCGAGTTAGCATGTAATGCAGGCACAACACTCTGGGGGGGGGGTTGCAGGGCTCTGCTTCCAAGTAATGGAGTTTTTACACAACTTCAGAGTCTTCACTGAATGACGCAGTGTTAAGATGAAGCATACTGCTTAAGAATAACTTGGCTGCAACAAAGAAGTCATAAGGGAAGGCCTTTGTATCTAGATAGCCACCTCGCACACAAGCACATTAAAATAACAGTATAACAGACTTCACTAAAACAAAAGTGCAAGCTGTCCACATCACAAAGCACAGCAGCAAAAAGAAACTGAAGTAGAGAAAATATGATATTTGTTTAAGAAGAATTTTCTTGCCGACGGTTTACTGGTTTCTCTAATGAGTTGCACAACTCCTTCTTATAAAGCAGTCCTATCTGAAACTAGTGTCTAATAACCTACGCTCTATACCAAAAGAAGAAAGCATTTGAGTGAAACACCTTGCAACCCCCCCCCCAAAAAAAATGTCAGTTTTAATATCTCAGTCCATCTTCATAGGGGGTCTATATGTGGAAGTAAAGCATCCAGGATTTCCCTCTGCCACATATGGGGCTAAAGGAATTAAGAGAACCAGAACTCTTGCACAGAAGAGTGGGCTATATGATTCTTCATATGCAACTGCACCCACATATGCAAGCCAAGCCTCCACAGGCAAGCTGACCAGGCTAGTCAAACTCTGGTCACCTGTGTTGTCAGTCAGGGTTTTACTACTCTACTCCACAGAGCTTACTTCTACAGAGATATTCTTGAAGCAAGCAATAGAAGCAGCTTTCAGCAATAGCACTGTTCAGCCACTTGATGCTAAAATTAAATTCTGTTATCAGTCTACTTGAAAATGTTTGCTTAGCCGCTACAAACTTACTACTGAAGCAAAGATGAAATGTTGCGCTATCTTATTGAACTTGTGCATTGTCTTCAGTTATAACCAAGTTTGTGATGCATGTTCAGAATGAGAAAGGCTCTTTCAATGGAAGGAGAGCAGGGAGACCGAATACAGACAGGTCTAAGGATAATTTGATGCCACCTTTCCATGGAAATAAGGACTGATAAGTAACAACTGATCTTGCTGAAAGACAAGAAAGTTCACTACAAATAAAGACCAGAATCTCTAAGATCCAAGAAGCAAAGCAGAAGATGGCTGCACATTGATCAACAGGTTGCGTTCATTTGAAAACAGAGAATGAAAAAAAGGGCTACTTCAACTGTCAGTTTAGGTAAAATTCAGTCACCGGATAGTAATTATACTGCATTGATAACAGCAGAGAAGACATTTGGAGAACCTGAGAGAAAAATAAATCAGAAAAGATGACAAAACTCTGGCTGGGAAGAATTATGCAGTTCTGCAAAAAGCAGATCAAGTTTCAGGTTTTGGAACAGGAGATCAAATGTGCTCATAGGTGATTAAAATATATGGAACACTGAGGTAAAACATCAACTCCGATATCAAGAGGCTGGAAAAAATAGGAGCTTTAACTAGCTTTTCAGATGAACAAATAAAACTTTAAAAATCAGAGGCTGAAGAAAAAGCTAGCTGACTATGAGGCTTCTCAAGAACAGCAGTTTCAAAAAAAAAAAAAAAAAAAAAACAGAAGACAGAGCATGCAAATATGCTCCAAACATGACCATGAGAAACCAGCCAACACCTATATCAGTAAAGATGCAATCATTCCCTACAGAAAAGGGAAAAGTATTAAAAATTGGACACAGAGTATTTGTGGAAAACGATTATTCACTGTATAGCAGGAAGAAGAAAAGCATGTTATCCCACCCCATTAGGGAAAGTAGAAAGACAAGTGCGAGATTTAAGCTGGTGTAACCATTTGTCTTCTGAATATTTTTTTTTTCCTGGAGATAGTACAGTTGTGTACACCTACCATAAATGTAGATGCTCGAGTGTCTTCACTGTTGCAGTCATGACTGTAGGGTTCTCCCCTGCTGGCAGGCAGCCCCAGGTCGGCCAGAATCCCAAAGTCTGGGTCCGGCGTCGGCTGTTCAACCATGCTCCCTGACGTCAGAGCGTCAGGAGTACAAAGCTGACAGCCGACGCCATCTTCTCCAGTTCTTCTTGCCCCAGATGTCAGGAGTCCCAAAATGAAAAAGGTCCCATAACCTTTGCAAATACACCTCAGAAGAATGGTGAAAAAAGAAAATACACAAAAGTAAAAATAAGAGGGGACAGGAGGGAGGGAAACCCAGACTGCAACAGTGAAGACACTCGAACATCTACATTTATGGTAGGTGTACACAACTGTACTATGTTCATTGTGTTTCACTGTTGCAGTCATGACTGTAGGGTAGAATCCCAAAGCTGAAAGAAAGGGAGGTGGTCATAAAGAGGAAGGGGCGGCTAAAAGGCCCTGCAAGACTGCAGAGGCAAAGCCTGCCCTAGACTTGGAGTAAAGAGGTAGATTATAGTGCTTAGAAAATGTATGCACTGAACTCCAAGTTGCAGCTTCCAAAATATCCTTGGTAGGAACTCCCCTGAGGAAGGCCGCAGAAGTGGCAGCAGCTCTGGTGGAATGAGTCCGTATACTCCCTGGGATTTGCTTTCCATAGTGAGAATAACAAAATCTGATTCCATGAGCAATCCATTTAGAAATGGTCTGTTTTGAAATGGCTTTACCTTGGGAACTGGAAGCATAAGAAACAAACAATTGCTCTGATTTTCTGATGTCCTTAGTTCTGTTCAGGTAAAAACGTAGCTGTCTGTGTACATCCAAGGAATGTAAGATCCTTTCAACTTTATTTTGAGGAGTGGGGAAAAAGGTTGGCAAGTGTATAGTTTGATTGGAAACCACCTTAGGCATGAAGGTAGGATTAGTCCTCAAAGATACTCTGTCTTGATGAAAAATAATATAAGGTTCCACAGCCATTAGAGCTTGTAACTCTGAAACCCTCCTGGCAGAAGTAAGGGCTAACAGGATGGCTGTCTTCCAAGATAAAAACTTGATGTCAGAAGAAGCAGCAGGCTCAAAAGGAGGCAAGGTTAGTTTTTCCAAAACATAGTTGAGATCCCAAGCAGGAACAGGAGGAGATCTAGGAGGTCTTAAGTTCTTAGCTCCTCTGAGAAACTGTCGCATGAGCTGGTGGTAAAAAATGGGAGGGCCTGTATTATAATGAGCAGAAATAGCAGAGGCATGTATTTTAATGGAAGAGAAAGAGAGACCCTTATGTAAGAGATCCGTCAAGTAAAGTAAAATTAAAGTAATGTTGGGAAGAAGAGGATCAGAATCCTGAGCCTGCATCCAGGAACAAAATCTTTTCCATTTTCCTGCATAAGATTTTCTAGTGCTAGGACATCTGGCTTCTAATATGACATCCATAACCTGCTTGGGCAGTAAAGAAGAAATTAAAGGCCCTGGATTAACCAGGCCGCCAGACAGAGTTCTGACATGAGAGTGTAGAACCTGACCCTGATGTTGAGACAGAAGGTTCGGAGACTGAGGTAAAACCCAAGGGGGCTCCCGGCAAAGGTTTTTTTAGAGTTGGATACCAAAACTGCCGAGGCCAATTTGGAGCCAGCAAGATGATCATCTTGGGCTTGTCCTGCTTTATCTTCAATAAAACCCGTGGAAGAAGAGGGAGAGGCGGAAAGGCATATCCCGAGAGGTTCCTCCAACTGAATGACAGGGCGTCCACTCTCCAAGCTTTTGGGTGGAAAATCATGGTGCAAAAAGTCTGTAGCTGATTGAGATGGGATGCAAAGAGGTCTATGTGAGGACATCCCCAGACTGCTGTTATCATCTTGAATATTCTGGTGTCCAGCATCCACTCGTGTGGATCCGAAAGATGTCTGCTCAAACTGTCTGCCAGGAAGTTTTGTTTCCCAGGTAGAAACTGAGCCTGAAGATCCAGATTGCAAGATAGAGCTGTGTCCCATAGATCCATGGCTAGTCTGCAAAGGGGGTAGGAATGAGATCCCCCTTGCTTGTTTATGTACCACGTAACTGTGGTGTTGTCTGTCCGTATTAACAGTTGTCCTGGTTGTAAGAGATTCCTGAAGGCCAATAGAGCTTTCTGAACGGCTAACATTTCCTTTAAATTGATATGCAGGTGCTTCTGATCCTTTGTCCAAAGGCCCTGCAAACAATTGCCCTGAAAATGGGCTCCCCAAGCATAATCCGAGGCGTCCGTGGTTAGAATCTGAGAGGCAGGAGGCAGACGGAAGGGCTTCCCTTTGTTTAGAGCACATGCCCTGGACCACCAAAGAAATTCCTTTCGAAGGCAAGGAAGAACGGAGATCAGTATGTCTAAACTGTGGCAATGCTGAGACCATACACTTTTTAGGTACCACTGTATTTTCCTCATGTGTAGTCTTGCATATGGCACGAGAAGGATGCAGTAGGCCATGTAACCCAAAGCATGCAGGAATTTCCTTGCAGATAGATGAGTTAAGGTTGCCAAAGTTCTGAATGTTGAAGCCAGCTGTAACTGTTTTTCGGATGTCAGAAATGCCATCTGGGTTGTGGTGTTTAGAAGAGCACCCAGAAAAGTTATCTGTTGCGATGGTGTCAAATTTGACTTTTTTATGTTTACAGAGTATCCCAGGAACTTGAGGAGGTTCTGCACAAATTCTAGATGCTGGAGTAAGACATCCTTGCTGTCTGCCTGAATGAGACAATCGTCCAGATAAGGGTAAATTTGAATTCCCTTTAGTCTGCAGTAAGCAACTACTGGAGCCAGGCATTTGGTGAAGACCCTGGGCGCAGTAGATAATCCAAAGGGCAGCGCAGAGAATTGAAAGTGCCTTGATCCGGCTTTGTACTTGAGGCATTTTCTGCGATCCTGCCTGATGGGAATGTGTAAATATGCCTCCTTTAAATCCAAAGTTACCATCCATGCATTCTTGGACAGCATTGGAAGTAGCTGCTGTAGAGTAAGCATCTTGAATTTTGGAACTTCTAGAAAGATGCTCAAGACCGACAGATCCAAAATGGGTCTCCATGAGTTTTGCTTCCTTGGGACTAGAAAGAGCCTTGAATAAAACCCTTTTCCCATCTCTGAAAGAGGAACCGGTTCTATGGCATTCATAGCCAAAAGAGCTTCCACCTGGTTTAAGGCCTCCGTCCATTGATGTTTTGGAAGGTCTGGCCACCCGCTTGGCCTTGGCAAGGTATGAAAATGGAATTTGTAACCTCTTAAAACCACATCTAAAACCCATTTGTCTTGGGTTAGTTGAGTCCAATTTTGATAAAAAAGAGAGAGTTTTCCTCCGAGAGGGGCTTCCAGGGAAGAAGTTCCTGTAGCCCCACAGAGGGAGTCATTGAGTTTGTTTCCTTTGAGATTGTGACCGGTCTTCTCCTCCCCTAGGGGTGGAAGCAGTCCACTGTCTTTCTTGATCTATAAGCAGCTTGTGATTGAGGCCTCCCTCTCGAACGTCTGTATCTACCCCTCTGAGGCCTGTCTGAAGTGGGAAAGGACCAATTTTTAGAAGGCCAATTCCTGCTGAATCTAGGAGGCTGAACTTGTAAGAAATCTTTAACGGTTTGCATTGATTTCGCCTTATCCTCCATCTTTTTAATCACCTCTTCAGCTTTTGATCCAAACAAAACATTAGGCTGAACAGGAGCATCCAATAATTTTGCCTTTACCTGTTCAGGCAAATTTTGTTCCTTTAGCCATGCATGCCTCCTAATGACTGTGCCAGAAGCCGCAGCCCTACAAGAAGCCTCCAATGCATCAAATCCACAGTGTAAACCATGCTTCCCAACTTGTTCAGTGGCATGTAATAAGTCATGTAATTCCTTATCCTCTGCACAGGCAGAAAAGGAAGAAAGCTTTTGTTTTAGGACAGACAAAAGAAATTGCTGGTATTTAAACATTTGAAACTGACAGTTTAAAGCCCTAATGGACAAAGTGGCAGGTGTACACCTTTTTGCCCCATCTATCTAAGGATCGAGAATCCTTTTCAGTAGGGGTAGGATTTTTGGCAGAAGTGGCTTTAGCTCCCTTAGGGCCCTGAGAAATGGTTTCAGGGTCAGCAGAAGGGTTCTTGTATAAAAACTGATGGGAATCAGGGACCCTGTAATATATATCAGGCTTCACAGGAGCAGGAGGAAAAGAGTCAGGGGTTAAGTTAGCCTCCGAAAAGGCATCATCCACAATATCCAAAATAGGGGGAATAGCCAGGGGTCTATGTTGGGGAAGAAGAAGAAATTCCCTCAGCCTTTTCTTGGATTCCGAATACTCCTGTCCTTCCCAGTGGAAATGTTCCCTCATTTCATGCAAAGTTTCCCCAAAAGAGAAATCCTCAGGGGGAGAAGCTGAAGGAATGGATTCTTCAGCATCAGAATCCTCATAAGGAGGGAAAGAATATTCCTGTTCAGAAGAAGAAACTGAGGAAACAGAAGCCTGATCAGAGGAATCATAAGAAACATCCTGCCTTGGCCTTTTGTCTGGAGGGGGATGAGAACCCCTAATCATAGTGAGTAAATCCTCCGCCATCTTGAGTAACTTTTTCTTTGACTTGGAAGCTGGTTCAGAAGAAGCCTGTGTAGAAGTCTTTGATTTTGAAGGAGTCTTTGCCTTTGTCTTTGCCTTTATTAGTAGCTGAGTAGGCCTGAAAACCCCTTCAGAAGCTGGTACCCGCACAGCGGCTCCGGACCCATCCGAAGGAGCATTGTCCAAAGGTCCTGCAACAGAAATATTTATTGGCTCCTCATGCGCGTCCGTTTCGGCCGTCGGTTCTGAAATGGCCAACGACAGGGGCTGCAAAAGCGCCTCACTGACAACGGCCGAACCTGAAGCTGGCTTTGCTTGTGCGCTATCATCAGATTTGGACCTCGGAGGCCTGTGTTTATCCTTGCGACGTTTATTAACTCCGGTAGCCAGGATCGTATCCGACGACATTTTGTAGTTAAAGCGCCTACCGAAGTAATGAAAAGCAAAATCGTACCTTCGCTTAATTGTACGTTGATTGAATCTAGCACAAAACCGACAACTAGCTACGTCATGGTCAGGGCCCAAACAAGGAATACAGTAAGAATGAAAATCCTTATGAGGTATTTGCTTCCCACATGAAATACAATTATTAACTTTTTCTGACATCGGAGTGGAGCAAGAAAAAAGTTTCCCCAACGGGGTACTTAGCTTTGAGTGGAGAAGAAAGTCTTCGGACCGAAAAATATCAGTAAAATTCGTCAGGAGTCCGCCGACCGGCAAATGCGAACTGCTATCACCACACCGCAAGAAAGACTGGAGAAGATGGCGTCGGCTGTCAGCTTTGTACTCCTGACGCTGTGACGTCAGGGAGCATGGTTGAACAGCCGAAGCCGGACCCAGACTTTGGGATTCTGGCCGACCTGGGGCTGCCTGCCGGCAGGGGAGAACCCTACAGTCATGACTGCAACAGTGAAACACGATGAACATCAAGTCATTCTTTTGATGCAGAACAAGCTGAGGAGGAAATAAAAACGTTTTCTCCGAGTGAGTCAGCTAACAGAAGCAGACTGTGCTTCTCTTTCTCCTGACAAAGCCTAGACAGACTTTGCTAGTGAAACCTCTTCCATTTTTCCAAGGGAAACTGCTTAAGAGAGGGAGAGAGTGACAGCGAGAGACAGAGAAAGACCTGACTAGAGGAATCAGGAGTACCTTGGACTCGAACCAGAGACTAGTGTTGACAGATGAAGATGATCAGGAAGACCACAAACCCTGAAATTAGTGAATAAATGGGAGACTGTAAATCATTAATCCTACCAGATATAGGAACAGACATGGAATATGGCTTTGAAAGAAAAAGTGGTTGAGAAAGACTGGAATTTTGTAGACTTTGTTAACCTTGCAGGTGACGTGTAAAGCACATACCCCCACTTTATGTTATGAATGTTTAGTAGGACACTGAAGGGAATGAAGAAATAATTAAGTAAAACTTTTTTTCTTATTAATATTTGTATAAACAATTTTATGAAAGACTGCATGTTATATTGTAACGCAGTTTTGTGTAACAAAGGGGTATTTTAAATGTGAGTTGGGCAGTCATCAATAATGGCAGTATATGCTGAAAATATTAAAACATGCAAGTATTTTTTTAAATTGTAAGATGAACATGCTTTGTACTGTAAAGATAAGAAAGGTCTGGCCAGAAGCAAGTTAAAATGAATATAATGTTTTGATCTTGGGTTGCTGGGGTGGGGTATATAAAAGTACTGGTATATGAAGAACTAAGATAGGAATTTCCAGTTTTTACATGGGTGGGTGCCTAGATTAATGTCCTTGGTTTAAGCTGTTGACCATTCTTTTTTTGTTATGCAAACATTCTTGAAAAATAAGAAAAAACAATGGAACGTAGAAAATGGCAAGGTTTCTTGCATTTGTAAAGCTGTCTGCTGTAGAAGTTTGTCCATCATGGTCTGCATGAAATTTACAAAGCTCCTTTTATGCATCTGCAAAGTTACTGGCTTTTTTCTCATTGCTGATTGCTTATACTTGGGAGACCAGCTGTCCGCAGGGGCAAGCAATTAATCCTGAGAGCTCTGAGCACTCTCTGCTCAAAGAAATGCAGCACGAAGAGGTACAGTGAAAAAATTCAGTGAAAAATACAGTTTGAAACTATGGGAAGTAAATAAGGAGTAGAAGCTTCTCCAGAAGTCTTAATACTTTAATGCATTTACTAGAACCATGCACAATATCTGTTATGTATTTATTTAAAGGCAGCCAGTGTATTTTTGCTTAGGGCTAAAAGTTGTGCAAACTGTTTTCCACATCTGTGAGGGGAAGAGACAGAACAATAGAACAGACAGCAATCTTAAGTGGATTCACAGGCTGTAAAGTGTTTTATCATGGGCAACCTTAATTTTAGATTAGGCAATGCCTGTGGGTGCAGTCATCGATTTAGGCAACTGCTTCTATCTGGAGAGAGAGAAACTTAATTTGTTGAAAATATACATAACTGTGTGTGTTGGCTCCAAGTTAAAAAGGGATGGGGTTCAGAAAATGTATTTTTTTTTTGTTTGCAAGTTTTCACTGATGCAAAAGTGCTTGAAAATGTGTCGCACAGATTTAAATGGAGATGAGAAGCAGCAGCTGCTAAAAAAAAAAATTAGGCTGCTAAACACTAGTGTGTGCATGTAAGCCAAAAGTGGGAAATAGATATTCAAAAGAATGGTCATGCGTAACTGGTGGGAGTAATTCCTTTCTATTGTAATGGCTATTCTCTCTATATTATGGAATGCAAATTGTCTTTCACAGGTAAAGACAAAAAGCAGAGTACTGAATTACAATAAGATATATAGAGTGTATATAGTAATGTTGCAGGAAACTCATTTGGTTAAAAATGTGCATGTGAATTTGACAAAGAAAGGATTTCAGGATGGATATTCAGCAGAATATCAGGGACAAATGAAAAGGGAAATAATAAGAATACCAATTTATACAGGGGCTCCAACAGTGACAAACGAGTTAAAAAAAAAAAAAAAGTGATAGTTTCACAGTAGTAAGGGAATTTATTAACTATTTGACAAGCCCACTAATATACCTCGTCAAAAGTTCAATGTTCAACATCTACTAAATGCATGACTACATTTATACTGTAATAGTTTCCTTTATTTCATATGGACATGATCTTATTAGCACGTGCAACTGTCAATGTATACTACTTAATGTCTATTCATGTACATTACTGAATGCTCGTTTAAAAATGTCTGCAATATATTAAAGCTTTTCTCCCAGAGACTCTGCTGAAAAGCAGTTTTTCACTAAACCCATTCGGACAAACCTGATGGAACAAAAACAAAATAAAATGAAAATAAAACTCCCCAAGGAACGATAACTGGGCTAGACTGGATAGAATGTGTATTTCACAGAAGCAAGTGTACTTCAGTGAAAGCTTTTGCACACACACATCCAATAACTATTTCAGATCATGCACTGAAATAAAATATTAGCCAACTGAAAATAAGAAATGGAAAACAGCATCCTGCAGGTGGAGCAGAATGGGACTGGACTTGCAATGAGATGTAGCCTCTGAAGATATGCCTGCTCTAAGCCTTATGGCAACCATACCTCCTTGGCCAATCTGCAAGCCCATCCAGGCAATCATTCTGAGCCATGACTTCCACCAGGGTTTGATCTTCCACACTGGCACAGATCCTTCCTCCAGAACAGGTACACTCATCCTCCTAGGCCAGTTGGAGACTCTAATCCAACTCTGTTTACTTGGGTTGTAGTAAGGGCTTCAGTCCTCAACTCCAATGGGTTAGCTAAAGGCAATCAGAGAGTTGGACTAAGACTTATCACAGATTTTTGAAACCTTGCCAAAGAATACAGAGATGAGGAGATGAGAACACCTAAACCAGGAATACAACCAGAAACCCATTATTGGGGACCACAAAGAGCCATTTTTCTATTATAATGAAGCACATGGAGTGCTTTCTGTTAGACCTTGGCCAACGTCATGGGTGCTTAAAAAATGAAAGTGGTGCTAAGAACAAAATGAAGAAATCTCTAGATCTCTAATATTTACACATCAGAAAGAATTCCATTATGCCCAACGCCACCATCTCATAACCCTGTGACAGCAGAAGCAGCATGACCACCCATGAGAATCACCACAAAGAACACACCAAATTTGCTTGCTGAAGTCACTGAGGCATTGAAGTGGCAAAAGTTTTCTTTTGCCTTTGGAACTTACAAGAAGTATAACCCTGGCCTTGTTGCAAAGCAGGGATAAACTCCATTGTCCATTTGAAGAATTACAGCCTGCCTAAGTCTGTAGAGACATCCTGGCCCTTAATTGAAGCTCCTTCTGAGAGAGGAGAGAGGAATTTGATGATATAATCATCCATGACCAGATCATGATCCCATATGTCATTAATGGCAACTTTCAGAAACCACTGTGACCTCATTCCCATGGAGGCGCCTGGCCCCTGGACAGCAGTTAAGACTGGGCTACGACAGTTGGAGAAGGCAAGATGCATGTTGGTTGGGTGCCCTTCTCATCCTGTGCTGGTACTGGGTTCCTTCTGGAAACTGAGATGGCTTGAAGGAAGCTGAAGGTGGGGGTGGGAGAATATAAAAAACATATATAATGGCCAAAATGTTTTTCTTCTGGAAAATCTCCATCAAATTAAAGACCACCCATCCAAAAAAGACAACCCTCAGAAAACAGCATCAAAAATGGTGTGCCTGAGCTCACAAAAGGACAGTCACAGATACAACATTCTACACAGGCATATGCCAGAGCCAGCTATCATAGGAACAGCAAATTACAGCCATTGTGGTAAAGATCTTTATAAACATTTTCTTGAGTCCATGATTCAAGGAGGTTAAAGTCTTGTCCAGTGCTTGATAAAGCAGAGGACTGGAATCTAGATGGCTGAGACAATAGTTGAGTGCCCTAAAACCACAATGTGGAAGGTAAAAATATGCTTTCTTACCCATGCAGTCAAAGCCTTAGACTACCTGGTGAAAAGATGCTTCAGTCCCTGACGCACATGCTGGGCTGCAGAGATCCCCTGTAAGCTAGCCCCAAAATGCTTAACAGGATCTTTTAGTTGGTGGTTAGAGAGAACATCTACCTTCTTAGGATCAGATGGAACATTATCAACATGTTTCCTTTCTACTAACATGGCAAGGCTCCATACATGAGATGACCTAAGTCTTCTCCTCCTTCTCTAAATACTAACAGAGATAGTTCTTGAGAAAATATACGGTGGCAGTAAGCTGAAAGTCTTGCAGAGGATTTCATTACCCTTTCTTTATAGAAACTTTCAGGCTAAGATATGGAAGCTGTAGAAATGACCTGGAAAGAAGGGATTCTAGGTCCTGTGGCTCCCTTCCCCAGGAAGTCACGGTGAAGAAGATTCTTCCTTAACCTTGGGTCCAAAAAAGTGGGCAACAATCCTTGTGTGACACATTAAAAGCCATGTGGGTAAACTGCTGGAGTTTCACTGGCACTCATGAATATGACAGGCCTGGCCAGAGCATGTAGCATCAATCAATGCTCCCTAAGGCCTCAGTTCGTCTCCACCCACAAAGGTAAACCTCATTAGCCATCAAAAGAAGTTGGATATTTAGTGCTTGTGGGCTGTCCTGCAAGACCTACTCTCCAGGAGAAGTAGGCAGGCCCTCCTCAACCCAGGCCACTGATTCCTGTGAAATCAGTGACTGTCTTGGGTAGAGGAGTTCTCAGTTCCAAGCTGCAACACATACGGGGGGAGGGTCTCCAGTGACTGTTAAGGATGTGCCTCCAGGAAGATATCAGTGGCAGCTCTATATTATCCTTCACCATCAGCCTGGGATCTTGTATAGGACCTTTTTAATTCTGCTTATTAACAGCTATCATCTTGTGAGATATTAAGGTAGATATGTAGCTTTCCTCATCTGTGTTTGTGGGTGAACACATTAGAAAAGCATACCTGTCAGCACTACTAATGAGTCATAAAATTCTTTAGTGTTAGAGAAAAGGGCAAAGGCTGTCTACAGCTGTAAAATGAAAAACTATTCCTAAATGTAAACTAAATCCACTAAATGCCCCATCCCTCCAGAATCTACTCCAACCCTATCGAACCACCAGACCACTAAGATCCAGCAGCAAAAATCACTTGCAGATCACTAAAGCCAATAACTCTGCTGGTGAAGCACTATTCTCTTGCGCCATAGCCAAATTATGGAACTCACTCCCACCCACAATTACCTCCATACCATCATGCACCCACTTCAAAACTTTACTAAAAGCGCAACTAAAAACATGCTGGCTATGCCCTTGCAACTCCCACTCTAATATCATCCACCCCATCCAACCACTACCTTTCTTTCCACTCCACTAACTACCTTGATTATAGCAAGCTCAGATGCTCATAAGCCAGTACTTATTATACAGCACGAACTTCTTCTTCTTGTAACATTTGTTAATGTCTGGTATGCACTTCACAGATAAAGATTCTAGTTGTCTACTGATGTACTATGTTCTTCATCTGTAAATATGTTGTAAGTAATTGCTATGTAAATTGTTAATCACTATGTAATCCAATGTAAATACGGTCTGTTTATTTTAACTGTGGAGCTTTTCTCCCCAGGCCTCCGCTGAAAATGGACCTACGTCTAGTCGGACACTCCCGGTCAACAAATTTAAATAAATAAATAAAATAAATAAAATGTGACTAAAACCTGAACAAATAAAGCAGATTTTTTTCTTATGTTTTCAATATAAAATAGTCACATTCAAGCTGTTTAATTATGGTACTAACTGCTGCAAGCCCTCCTCACCCTGGAGGACACAGGTGTCTGGCTAGAATGCCTTCCACACATTTAGACCAGCTACTGCACAGTAGGGGAAAAAAAGACGAAGTAATTCAATCTACATCCTAAAAAGATTCACAATTTCTACAAGTCAAAATCACCATCAGAGAGGTACGTTCTATATATTTGCTAGCTACAGCACTCCATCTATGAACCAAGTCAGTCAGAATGCCTATTCACAGGAAACAATCACTCAGTATTACACTCAATACCATTTTCCTAGGTGATCTAAGCTATCCAGCTATAAACTAGGATACCTACACCACCACTAGTGCACAAGCAGAGAGATTTCTGTACTTTGTCAAACAAATGTTCTGGAACAATTAGAGTACTGACTAAGAGGAAAAACACCTTGGATCTTGTTCTTCATAATATGGGGACATTTTGCACCATCCTTTGCCTACCTTCAGCAATTGTGAGGTCTGACCACAAAGCTCTCTCTCTCAAAATAAAATGGAAACCAGAGACCCTTTCCATCCATGGTACCTTCAGAAATTTCTTAAAGGCACATTACCTACTCCTAACTGATACATTGGAAAGCTTCAAATCCTGACCAAGCCCAGTTAGCTCCACTGAACACATGGAAAAATAAACCACCACAATGTACAAATATGTAAACAGCTGCATAAATTCAGCTGTACCAAATAGGAACAAGTGCAGGACAAACCCCAGAAACAAACCCCCGTGGTGGGGCCATAATAATATCAGTAAGCTTCACGATAAAAAGAGAATTTCGACCAAAGCAAGAATAATAATTCCCAGAATGCTAGAGCCCTAGTCATTGAACTAAACAACTCGGGGGCTTAATAAAATCCACCAAAGCCAAGTATGAGGTCAATACAGCCACTCATGCCACAATCAAGTTACTTATTTTTTTAGTCATGTTTATTATCTCAGAAGCACAACGCAGTAATGCGCAGTGCTGATTGTGAATAATTTTACCAACACTGGGCTAAAAATATAACAAGCTTACTCGCCAATAAATTTGCCTCAGACTTTACCTCTCTCTCCCTTCAGACTGTCCCATAAGATGCACTTGAAACTTACTTGGTCTTCTGTGATAACCCGGGGCAAGTCCTAAAAGCACTATCAAAAGCAAAAAATACTGCATCAAAGCTTCTGACAATATCCCCGGAGGCAACTTAAATAGCACGAAGCCCAAATTAGTCACACCCTTCCTGACCTCCGGCAAATGCCTGTTAAGGAGTTTCGATATTCTTGTCTCTCTCTGGCATTCCTCTCGCATCCCAAAAACTTGCCGAGTGTTTCCACCTTAAATTCAAAGAATGGAGTTGTGGACAGCAGCAGCAGACTTTAGATGGTGTCTACAGAGGGAAAAGTTCTATAGGCCAACCCCTTTAGGCATCTACTGTGGTGCACAGTATCCTTTAGATAGGACAGCATAGATCACGGACTACGCACCATGTCAAGGCTAGACACTTGGATGTAAAAACTGGCTTAAGGTGATTTAGTTGTGTTGACTAATGCAACCAAACAGGAATGGGTATTTGCTGGTGAGAAGTGGGTTGAGGACAAGCCCTATTCAGACCTAAACCAGGGACCCACACCAACAGTGAGAAGGGTGTATATGCCCCTATTGGCCAGTGTGTGCCTGCCATGAATCCCAGCAACCCTGGGCTACTGGTCAGACTGTGTTCAGTTGCCCAGCTTGGGTTACATGTGATAGCTCTGTTGAGCGAAAGCTGGACGTAAAACCAATCAAGCTGCCAAACATGAATTAATTGGTAACTCAATGTAGGTTCACTGATAGCCACACAAACAACTGTACCAGCAAAGAAACTACATTGATGGAGATCTCTCGAATTAATAAAATTTATTAGAGAGTTTTTATCTGAAAAATTATGTGTGAAGGATATTTGCAAAATAAACAGTTAATTTAACTAAGGATGAGGTGGCTTTTACGAATGAAATTGTAATAAGGAAATTATAGTTATCATGCCAGATTGGGGGCGGGGGGGGGGGGGACTGTGATCATGCACTCCACTGACTATTCTCGTAAAATGCTCACCTTGTTAAATAATGAATTACAGTATGTTAGAGCATCTAAAAATTATATCCATGTAGCTTATGCAAAAACTGATGCCTTTTTGTATGGCTTATTGATAGATGGATTAGCTGACAATGATGGTTACAAATTTTTAAAGGATAACTATCCCTTTAGTGCCCAATATATCTGGAATTCCGAAGGTGCACAAAAGTATTAGTGACTCTCCTCTTTGAGCCATCATAACTGCTGGTGATTTAGTAATAGTATTTTAGTAATAGTATTTAAATATTGTACTGTGACTTTAACAGGTGATGCTTGTGATGTCATTGGTAGAGACAGCTGTTTAAGAATAAAACTGTATGTTCTACTTTGTCTGATGAAGTTCACTGATGCAAGTGGATGAAAGAGCCAACTCCCTGCTATACGTTCCTTTTTGTTTTTTTAATTGGTTGATTTGGTTTTTGACATTTTTTTTTTTTAATTTGGAAAGGTGACAAAGGTTCTTTAAGGAGTTTTATGAATTATATTAACAGCGCTACCATGTTTTTTGCAACTCAACACCATAAAAAAACCAAAAAAAAAACCAACTGCAAACCATTAGCGGACTGGAGTTCCGCTGTGGCGACCCCTAACCCGGAAAAGCCGTAAGATAAACAATAACAACCATTTTTTAAAATTCACTTATCCACTTATAGTATTAATTATTTGCATACATTACTGAGGATTTTAACTTAGCGGTATTTTAAGTCCAAGTTGTACAAAAAGCCCACATTTTACAATAGTTACTTACATTTTGATAGTTGCCATCCCTTTAAGCAGAAAGGTAGTTTAGTAAAAGGTCAGATGGTGTGGCTGGCGAGGATTACATCTGACTATAAGGATTTAAAGGAAGAAACTATTGTATTATACTTATTGAAAGGGGGTACCCAGAATATTTGTTGGATGAGGTCCACAGTGAGATTAGTAGCAGGAGAAAAAAGAAATTCTAACTGCTTTTTGGTAAGGGCCTCCCTGATGATAAAAAGGAAGTAAATAAAGGTAATGTAGTGGAAGCTAATAATAATGATAAAGATTTTGGCCCGAGTGTGCCATTTGAAAACAGTATGTTGCTCAAATATGGCCAAGAAAATAATGCTATAAAAAATTCTGTTAAGCATAACTGGAAGGTTCTTGACAGTGAGCCACAGCTGACAGAGAAGGTAAGAGTCCAGTCTCTACTTAGTTACAAGAAGTATAATAATATTACAGAAATACATGAAAAGAAGGATACAGAAGTGGAGATTTTAATACTGGTTTGAGGAAAGGAACTACGATATGTGGAGCTTGTAGGCAATTTAGTTTTACATAAAAGGGGAATATTGTTACATTGCTTAGCATTGATTATACGTTTCAGTATGGAAGCTGTATTTAGCATTTTGTGATATTTGTTTTCATTTTATGTAGGAAAGACTGAAGGGTCACTACAAAAAGCCTTTATGAACATAGATATGATGTCAATCATAAAAATAACATGAAGGCTTTGTTTAGGCACAAAGTTACTTGTGTGGAAAATAAGAAATGTTGAAGCAGGTGGTTAAAAACCCTATTGCTGGTACCTGGGAACATGCTTTAGAATACAGGGAATTACTCTGGCAGATACTCTTGCATGCAAGTGAGAAGCCTGGGTTGAATGACACTGCCTCTATTGCTAGTACATTAAAATTAAGGACCACGAAATTATAAAAGTCTTCTTAGCGTTCATTTGGAAATCATTTTGTAGTCTTTCATTACTGTTAGACTTTGATTTCCATTTTCTAGTAATTGTTTTTTTGGCGGCCACCAGAATTAAACTCAGCAAGGCCTTACTATGTATTTAGGCAATTCCGATTCTGTTTCATAAGTCAAAAAAATAATTTTCTTACTTAAATCAATTTGCTCACCCAAGAGTAGTCTGCAGGTAATTTTTAAAGTATGCTAACTCATTACACTTCCAAAACATATGTTCCCAGTTACCTCTATCTTCCCTGTCATACCTCATTTGCAATTTTCCCAAGGAAATAATTCTTTGGAGTCTGCTTGGGATATAACAATATATATGCCAACACTTCCAAGCAAAGATCCTAAGTCTTCTAGACTCTACATATTTGGGAACTATACCTATACCCCCCCCCCCTACTGTTTCTTGTGAATTGCTTATCCAATCTCTCTTCCTAATCCTTTCTAACCTCCTCTGATAGATTCCTATAGTTATGCAATATTTTGTATGCCCTACTAATTATCCCTCTAACAGCAGCTTCTGTTCTAGATTCTACAAAAAATTCTACCAGTACTGGTCTTTCACTTTAGATCCCCCTACATTCTGATATTAATCCTTGATAGGGAAGGCAATATCCTGTAGAACAAATGAATTATTGTCCTCTTCCCATTCTATTACCTGTCCCTGTCTAGTTATTTGCTCCCAATACTTAGGTTTCTTTGCCAGTTTTCTCCAGTAAATTGCAGCTCCCCTCTTGCCTATTCTCTGTACCCCTAATGACAGTCACCCCTACAGGCAGAATCCAATTTCTCTGTTCCCATGCTGACTTTGTTCTTAGAATAATTTCTGATACTTTATGAATATAGTAATCTGTATTGTTATTCTACTTAAGGATCTGCATCCAAAATCCTAGCTTCCTTGTTTTCATCATCATCATCCCTTTCCACTTTCAATTGCATATTTCTGCTTGTGTTATATATAGGAGCCTAAGCTATGCAGCTCTGAAATGCCCCTTTAAATCAGGTAATCCCAAATCACCTTGTTCTGTTGGGAGGAACAACTTATGCCATTTGACTTCTGTCCTCTTCCTCTCCCAGATAAAATCCTTCAACTCTCTATTAATTGCTACACACAACTTCTCCTTTGGTTGATACAAATATGCCTGACCTGTGTATAAAACTAAAGGGACTAAACATTTTAAGTGCTTTAATCTTGCTATCCGTATGTATAAAACAGAGCTTCCAATTTCTCAGTTTTTGTATTACCTTTTCACTCTCTTCCTACATATCGTTAGCTGCCATGATAGAATCCTTTTCAATCCCTACTCCCAAGTACTTCATTTTATCATGTCCCAATAAATACGGGTATTGCTGAACTAATTTATGTGTTGGTACACAGCTATTGCCTTTGTTTCATCTTCATTAACTTTGTGTCCTGAAAAAAGACCTGAAACCGTCTCGGAATGTTCCATAACACTAAAATATCCTCTTCTGGTTTTATCAGGTATAAAATAATAACATCTGCAAATAAAGCCAACTTTTCTTGATTAACATACCAATTATATCCTTGACTTTTGAGTCCCTTGTTTTCATAGTCAATGGTTCTTAATGCAACACAAATAAAGGGGAAAGAGGGCACCCCTGCATGGTTCCTCTGTTCAAACAGAACTTAACACACAGAACTCCCCTGACTAATTTTCACCTCCAATCCTTCATATATCCTCCAAATCAACCTTCAAATTTTATCACAGAATGCAAATGCTTTTATTGCCCTACTTATAAAATCCCAACTTACTCTGTTGAATACTTTCTCCGCATCAAGATTCAACAACAAAAGTGGTATTTTCTTATGTTTTGCTTCCATCTGGATTCATCACTATTTTATTAATGTTGTCAAATATCTGCACCCCCTCCACAAAAACACACTAATCTATAGCTATCGATTTTGGCATTACATCTGCCATTCTTTTAGCCATTACAAACATTTTGTAAACATGGTTTAGAATAGAAATGGGCCTATATGAAGCTGGATCCGATAGGTCTTTACTATCTTTAGGTATTACTGCCACCACTGTTTTTTCCAGGATGTTGGTGCTTCCCCTCCTTTTACAATACCGTTAAACAAATCCATCCAGATCTTTATCACTTTCTTCCCTCCTAGCTTCCAAACTTCCACTGGAATGCCATCTATTCCTGGAGACTTTCCTATACATTGGTTATACAGCACCACTTTTAACTCATTTCCTCCTGTTAGTAATTGAACCTCATCAACCTGTAAACCTTGGTATATTCAATTCCTCCATCAACACTTCCAGTTTTACTTTTCCTTCATTTCCATATTTCTCTGTTTTATACAGATTTTCATAATATTTCTAATAACTCTACAGGATCTCTGGGTGTTTTCCTTGTTACAGACTCTCTAAGCTTGGCAACAACCCTTTCTACTTTCTGTTGCCTGAGTTGGTGTGCTAAAAGCTTTTGGGCTCTGGAGTTATCCAAAAAACAGTTCCTTAACAGCAATCTTTCTACACTCATGCATGTAATCAAAGTAGTTCCATATTTTCTCTTTACCACTCTGCAACTGTGCCTCTTCTTGTTCTGAAAGATTCCCTTTATACTGCAATACTTTAACCTTTGTCAGTCCCTCTAAATAATTGTTTCTTCTTAACCATATCTCTTATTTTCACCCTATTTTTAAACTAAATTTTTATCCCATTCACTAGCTATATTTTCAAAAGAAGTTTTTAATCTTCCTTAACTCACGAATAATTTCCACTACCCATTCCTTAATTTTTCTTTCTGTTTAACAGATAGGCGGGGAAGTGCCAATGTTTAATTTTTATTTCATTATCCTGCATTTTTATTTTAGTTATTACTGACACGATCTGAAACAGTTACTGGATGTGCATCAAAACTTTAAATTAAATGCACATGTTCTTGTGAAATATAACTCCGGTCTAGCCTAGCCTATTTTTTGTACCATAGGGAATAATATGCAAGTTCTCTTCTAAGTCCTACTACATAATTCACATCTTCCACAAATATTTCCATAAACTTTCTTCAAAACTCTATCCTCTTTTTTTCACATCTAGGCCCCCAAGATACATTTTCACAGTTGCAAATCAAATTCCAGTCCCAGCTTATAAGTAATATTCCTGCTGACAGCGGATTATTACTCTCAGAATTTTGTTAATCGCCAATGTATTAGTTTTAGGTGAAATCTTTCTCCTCTGCCAGTAGCTCCTTAGTACTTCAAAGCTACCAATACAATATTAATAAATGATTTGGCTCACCTGGAGGGCTAAAACCTTTACCACCAAAAAATAAAATTCACATGTCCAACACTCATAAGCACTTTCGTCCCGTATAAACAGACTTCATCAGATGAACGTCTGCTTCAATATCACTCTTTAAATATCAAGTCCCTATTTTTCCTTCCCCATCAATTGTGTAATTATGTAATTAAACAATTCAAGGTGACATGTAACCAATTCCTACTCTTAAAAAGTACTACCACTTTTACACAAAACTTTTCCCATCATCTTATATCATTAAATACATTTGAATAAGACATGTACATTCCTATTACTAGCATTCAAACGAAAATATATTTATTGTGCATAAAAAGCAAAAATAGTAAGCAAAACATTTTTTTAAAAACATGTTTAAAATATTTTTGTAAAATATTTTAATAAAATAGCCTTTTCATTTAGTATTGGTGTCAGCAACACTTATTTATTTAATCCTGGGGGTTACTTTGCATTCAGTCTAAGCTGCCATATCAGTTCTCTCTTCAACAGTAGTCTTTCCAAGTCACCATCCCTGGAGTTCAGTTTTATTGCTTCTAAAATACCAAACTTGAATTGTATAAAATTATTGCACACTATGGAATGCTTTTTTAGTAATCATGTCATATTCATGTTTGTATATCCAAGTTTTTAAGGCTCTCTCAGTCTTTTCTATACAGAAATCAGGACAACCTTCACATTAAGCCAAATAAATCAATCTGCCAGTGCCACAATTTCCATTTTGAAAAATAACCCTACTCTGTAACCCATTCTCCAGGGTTAAATTACCTTCTTTTGTTATAAAAGAACACTGCTTACACATGCCACAGGCCCTTATACCCTTACTGGTGGACATTTCATTACGTAGACCACCTTCAAATAATTGTTTAAAATTTTCCCCATTTTATATATCAACGCCATCTCTTCCTCTAACAGTTCCTGCATTTCCTTGTTTAGTCTGAAGATATTCCAATTCTTTCTAACTATCCCCTTAATGTTATTAGAATATTGGCTAAATCCAAGGAGTAGAGCTTTCTCAAATTTCACATCTGTATTCATTTCTCCCTGATTTATTTAGACTAGTTCCTAACAAGGGTTTAAATTTAACACCCCAACCGTGGTGCACTTCCTCAATAATATCAACTAGCATTTTTTCAGGATAGCCCCTATTAAGGAGCATTTCTTTCAGTTCCACCAGTTCATTCCACAAATTTCCAAATTCAGAAGTCATTCTAGCAATACGTATAGCCTCTCCTCTTACCAGGTTCCTCTTTTGAAAATGTGGGTGGTTGCTAGAATAATGCAAGTAGCTGTTACAGAATGTTTCTTTCCTACACAGGTTAGGTTTGAATACACATCTGCGTGAGAAATCCAAGTGTCCAAATAGTTGACACCGTCTCTGTTCCAACTCATGGAAAATTTAAAATAGTGCATTCATTCAAATAATTATTATAAAAATGATTACAAAAATCATTAATACAATAGGCTACAAATCATTAAACAATTCATATAAGTGAATGTTAACCCTCGAACTGCCAACGTCATCACAATTTTGTAAAAGCACTACTTAATATGAACATTCAATTTGAATTAAAAAAGTACATTTGTGTACACTTACCATAAGTGTAGATGTTCAAGTGTATTCACTGTTGCAGTCATTACATTTGGGTTATCTGCTTGCAGTAGCTCTCAGGTCGGCCTGATTAACAAAGTCTTGGGTCCTGCGTCAGTTGCTGTCCCTTCTTCATGACGTCAGGTTGTCAGGGATATAAAATATGCAGCCGATGCCATTACATCAGTTTTTCTTGCCACAGATGTCAGGTGCCGCCCCTACTGGGAAGCTATCAAATCTATAAATACAAGGATATACCTCCAACAAAAAAGCAAATACACCAAAAAGCTTTCAGAGCATAGTAAGTGAGAGTAGGGGTATAGCCAAAAGAAGAAAGGGGGCTGGAGGGAGGGTAACCAGGAGTGCAACAGTGAATACACTCTAGCATCTACATTTATGGTAGTGTACACAACTGTACTATGTTCTCCGTGTTTCACTGTTGCAGTCATTACATTTGGGTGGATTCCGAAAGCTAAGGTTGGGAGGAGGAATTTAAAAAGAATTAGGACCAGCTATCAGGCCCTGCAAGACTCAAGTGGCAAAACCAGCTCCGGATTTAGAGAAAATTGGCAAATGATAATGATTGGCGAAAGTATGTAAAGAACTCCAGGTAGCAGCTTCTAGGATGCCCCTAGTAGGGACGCCCCTGAGAAAGGCTGTAGAGGTAGATGCAGCCCTGGTTGAATGGGGTTTGATGCCCTGTGGGATAGGTTTTCCATGGTGCTTATTGCAGAAATGAATGCAGTGGCCTATCCATTTTGAAATGGTTTGTTTTGAAATGGCGTTCCCCTCTGTCCCTGCACCAGCAGTTGTTCAGATTTCCTTTGAGGTTTAGTCCTGTCCAAGTAGAATCTAAGCTGTCTGTGCACATCTAAAGAGTGCAGTATTCGTTCCCCTTTGTTCTGTGGGTTAGGAAAGAAGGCAGGCAAATGAATGGACTGTAAGAGCCACACTGGATACCACCTTGGGCATGAAGGAGGGATTGGTTCTGGGGGACACCTTGTCCGCATGAAAGATGATGAAAGGTTCCAATGCCATAAGGGCCTGTAATTCAGATACCCCTCTTGCAAAAGTGATTGCCAAAAGGAAAGCTGTTTTCCAGGAAAGAAATTTTAAATCTGCAGTAGCAGCTGGCTCGAAAGGAGGAAGAGTGAGTTTCTCCAAGACAGAGTTAAGATCCCACGCCGGAGTTGGAGCTCTCCTGGGTGGCCTTATATTTTTGGCTCCTCTGAGAAACTGCTTGAGCAGCAGGTGAGAGAAGAAGAAGAGGGGAGGCTCTGTACTATAATGAACTGAAATGGCTGAGGCATGAATTTTGATGGAGGAAAAAGACAAGCCCTTATGAAGCATCTCAATCAAGTATTGTAGAATCTGAGTTAAATTGGGTAACTGCTGTGTTCATTCCTTGAGATTGGTTCCAGGCACAGATTTTCTAGTACTAGGCCTCCTTGCCTCTAAAATGATATCCATCACTGATTTACTGAGGGATGGTAAAGGAGAGATTAGGTAATTAGCCAGGCTGCTAGGTTCAGGGTTTGCAGCTGAGAGTGCAGAATCTGGTTAACCTGCTGAGACAACAAGGAAGGAGTCTAAGGCAGGTGCCATGGAGCCAAGCGTGACACACTGTGCAAGAGTGGGTACCAGTGTTGGCGAGGCCAGTCTGGTGCAATTAAAATCATCCTTGGCTTGTCCTGTTTGATCTTTAGTAGTACCTTGGAGGGCAGAGGAGGAAAGGCATAAACTGATAGGATTTTCCAGCTGACGGCTAGAGCATCCACTTTCTAAGCTTGCTTGTGGGGAATCCTTGTGCAAAATGTGTCCAGTTGATGGTTCTGGGGGGGGGGGGCAAACAGGTCTACATCTGGGCTCCCCCATTTGCTTGTCAACATGTTGAAAATCCTTGGTTCCAGTTTCCACTCGTGTGGATTCATGAGGTTTCTACTTTGTCCTTCTGCCACTGCATTTAGTTTTCCTGGCAGGAAGTGAGCTTGTAGATTCACTTGGTTGCTCAAGGCTGTGTTCCACAATGCCATGGCTAGTCTGCAGAGGGGGTAAGAATGTGTATCCCCCTGCTTGTGTATGTACCATACAACAGTGGTGTTGTCAGTCTTTACCATTAGTTGTCCTGGAAGAATGTGGTCCTTGAAAGCTGTCAGAATATTCTGTACAGCTAATATTTCCTTTTGATTTATGTGCAGGTGCATTTGACTTGGGTTCCATTTGCCCTGAATGCACTTCCCTGCCAGGTGAGCCCCCCATACATAGTCTGATGCGTCTGTTTAAGATTTGGGCAGCAGGTGGTAATGTGAATGGTAGTCCCCTGTTTTGGTGGCAGGCCTCTGCCCACCAAAGGAACTCTAGGCGTAGGCAAGGTATGATGGGAAACCTTGCTTCTAGATCCTGTGAATGTTGACACCATAGTCTTTGGAGATACCATTGCAGTTTCCTCATATGCCACCTTGCATATGGAATTAGAAGAATACAGGATGCCATGAACCCCAAGGCCTGCTGTATTTGCCTTGCAGGCAGCTGGATTTTTGTGGCCACTTGTTTGAAGTAAGTTGTCAAATGAATCCGTTTCTCTGGAGTGAGGAAAGCCATCTGGGAAGTTGTATTCAAGCTTGCTCCCAGGAATATAAATTTATTGACAGGGTACCACGTGGGATTTCTTTTTGTTTATGGTGAACCCCAGACAAGTCAGTACCCTTTGAACAAAGGCCAGATGATTCAAAAGAATGTCCTTGCTTTCTGCCTGAATTAGACAATCGTCCAGGTATGGTTATATTTAAATATTTCTTTGCCTGCAAAATGCAATGATTAGATCTAGGCACTTTGTGAATACCCTGGGCGCAGTAGATAAGCCAAAGGACAGTGCAGAGAACGGATACTGCATGTATCCTGCTTTGAAGTCTAGGTATCCTTCTGCAAGACTCCCTGATAAAAGAAGCGTACCTGCACATCCCTAAGTCTAGTGTTGCCAACCATGCATCCTTGCCTAGCATAGGAAGCAGCTGATGAAGAGTCAGCATTTTGAATTTTGGAATCATCAGAAAGGTATTTAGAATAGAAAGGTCCAGGATAGGACGCCATGTATTGCCTTTTCTGGGTACCAGAAAAAGTCTCTAATAGAAACCTTTTCCTCTTCTGGTACCAACTGAATAGCCACCATGTTTAAGAGAGAGAGTACTTGATTTTGGGCCTCTGCCCACTGATTTGGGGGTAGATCTGGCCACCTGCTTGGTGTTGGTAACGTGCGGAAATGAAATCTGTATCCTTGGGACACTGTATTTAAAAGCCATTTGTCCTGGGTAATGAGTTCCCTGCAGACCAGTTTTTCCGCCTAAAGGAGCATTCAGTTGGGAAGTGCTTGGTAGTTTTAAAAGTAAATCATTGAAACAGTTTTCCATAGGGGGGAGAGTCTTACTACTCCCATGTTTGGGTGCGGACCCCCCCCCCACTGCCTAGTCTTGTGTGTCCCTTGGGACTGAAACCTGGGGTTTCTGCTGTGTCTGGGGTTGGCTTGAGAAGACCTGGAAGGGCCTGGAAAGAACCAATTTTTAGAGGGTCAGTGCCTACTAAATCTAGGAGGCTGCACTTGTAAGAAATCTTTGCATACCTTTAGCTTCATCTTCCATCTTTTTAAGAACTTCCTCAACCTTGTTGCCAAACAGGCTGTCCTGATTTAAGGCAGCATCCAACAATTTAGCTTTAACATGATCAGGCAAACCTTGCTTCTTAAGCCAAGCATGCCTTCTGAGCACAGACCCAGTAACAGCCGAGGCAAGAGGCCTCCAATGGATCAAATCCACATTGCAAAGTATGTTTTCCAACCTGTTCAGCAGAATGTATTAAATCCTGTAATTCTTTTTTTTCAGCACAGTCAGGGATTAACATAATTTTCTGTTTATGCAATCCAATAACATGTTGTTGATACTTTATATGAAACTAGCAGTTTAAAGCCTTAATGGCCAAGGTTGCAGAAGTGTAATCTTTCTTACCCCATCTATCCAGCGCCCTGGAGTCTTTATCAGAGGGGGTAGGATTTTTAGCAGTAGAAGCCTTAATGCCCTTGGGTCCCTGTGAAATAGTCTCTAGATCCGCAATAGGATTTTTAAAAAGGAACTTGTGAGAATCAGGAACCCTGTAATATCTGGTTTTCTGGGAGCAGGAGGCAAGGAATCAGGGACCAAACTAGATTCTGAAAAGGCATCATCAACAATGTCTAGTACAGGAGGCATAGCTAAAGGCCTATGCTGAGGCAGGAGTAAGAAATCCCTAAGCCTCTTTTTTGAATCAGAAAAATCCTGGCTTTCCCACTGGAAATGCTCCCTTAGAGTATGTAAGGTCTTGCCAAAAGAAAAATCCTCTGCAGAGGAAGCAGAGGGAAAGGAGTCCTCTGCATCAGAATCCTCATAAGTAGATAAGGGCAAATCCAGATCATCAGAAGAATCAGAAAAATCAGAATCCTGTTCAGAAGATTCATAAACAACTTCAGTCCTAGGTCTCTTAGAAGGGGGAGGTTGGCTTCCCCTGATTAGATTTATAAGACCTTCAGCCATTCTAATCATTTGTTTTTAGGCATAGAGGCTTGAGCATGCAGGACTCAGTTTCTTAGGCATGGTATGAGATTTTGGCCTAAATGAAGGAGGCCTTGGTTTAATATGAAAGTCTGTAGGCCGGAATACACCCGCAGAAGACATTCGCAGGTTCCACAGTTGAAGCACCTCGCGGCATACCGGACTCTGAATGGGTCTCAGTAGAGGCCTACGAATCAGAAGTAGTGGGTATCAGGGGCCGCGAAAGAGCCTCACTGGGTACCAGCGAACTGGCGACTGGCTTAAGAGAAGTGTCGTCGGCAGCTGTGGACCTCGGAGGCCTGGCTCTGTCTTTATCTTTGCATTTTTTTCGGAATCCTGGTAGTCGGATGGCTAACAGATGACATTTCTGGATAATTAAACCAAGAACTGAAATATTTAGAAGAGAAAATATACCTTTGACGGATAGTGCGCTGATTAAATAAAGTGCAAAACCGACAGCAAGGTACTTCGTGGTCAGGGCCTAGGCAAGGAATACAGTACGAATGAAAATCTTTATGAGGTATTTGTTTTCCACAAGTAATGCAATTATTAACTTTTACTGACATCGGTAAGGAGCAAGAAAAAGTTTCCCCAATGGGGAACTTAGCTTTAGTTGAAGACTTCGGTTCTGAAACTGGAAAACGAAAATTTCATGAGTCGACCGACCGGCACTTGCGAACTGCTTCTGCTTCGGGCACCGCACGGCAAGAAAGACTGATGTAATGGCGTTGGCTGCATGTTTTATACCCCTGACGACCTGACTTCATGGAAGAAGGGACAGCAACCGATGCAGGACCCAAGACTTTGTTAATCAGGCTGAATGAGGAATACTGTAAGCAGATAACCCAAGTGTAATGACTGCAACAGTGAAACACGAAGAACATCTATAAAACTGTAATAAAAGGTCCACGGACCAAAAAGACTCATTTAAACACCATCAGATAACCAAATTTTACAATTTATTTATACCACCCATCTACTATCCTTACACTATAGCTGCCTTTTCCTTAAGTATAAGCTTAAGAGATGAATAGGATTTAAACAAGTCTTTTTGGTTGGTTCACCACTATCATTGTTGGATGGTCTAACATTTAACTTTTGTTTTATTGGTCTTAGTTTCTGTGGCTGTACGTTTTTTCTTGGATTTTTAGTGTTGCCATGAATCTTGAAAGCTGAAGAAGAGGTAGCTGGTTGTGAAGTGACATTATGAATTTGGGCACTATCATAAACAGGTTGAGCAAGGAAAGATCCAGAACTGGTCTCCAAGCATTTCCTTTCTTTGGCACTAGGAACATCCTTGAATAAAATCCCTTTCCTGCCTGGGAAGGAGGAACTGGTTCTATCACTCCTTGGAAGGGCATGTAATGAAGAACATGTAAAAACAAAACAGTCTGATCTGCAGGATGAGGAGTGACCCCCCTGGAAAGGAGGAATTTCCTCCCACTACCACCTGTAACCCTGATGAATGATTTTCAGAACCTATCTAAACCAATCTGCTGCCAAAGAGAAAAACTGAGATTCAGACTTTTTGGAAGAGAAAAGGGATCAAGGTGGGGGAGTGGGCCACATGGTCTCTTGAATATTCATTTAGATTTGGATTGCTGTTGGTTTTGGGAGACTTGAGACTTCTTTATGGAACTCCCTTGCTATTTCTTCTTAAATGTCCATTTAGCTGAATTCTGTTGAGGCTGTTTATTTCTTTTGCCAATGCTAGCTGAGGGGTAAAAATCCATTGGACAATTTGGAAAAAAACGGCTGAAAATCTTGATTCCTTAGATCAACTTGCCCTAGATCAACTTGCTCCTTTTATCACACTTTTTGATCACCTCTGCAGCAGAGGGCAACACACAATCTCTATCCAAGTGAGAGTTAAACATTTTATTTTTTTATCATGTGGGAAGTTTTGAGAATGCAGCCAAGCAAGCTTCCTACCACTGGCCATAGCCCTGGAACAAGTATCAACAGAGCCATAAACACACTGCAAACAATGAATAGTGACCTGTGTGCAATAGAAGACACCAAGTTATTTAAAGCAGATTTTTCTTCACAAGGAGAAAGTGTAGATTAAACATACCTCAGACATTCACACTTTGCCAGAACAAACCAATATACGAATATGGCAACAGTTTGCCAGAACTAACTAGGAGTCTGACAATTCAAAAATCTATCAATAATTTTCTCATCCTTATTAGAAAGAGTACGATTGGAATTAACTACATGCTTATAGCAGCAGCGGAATCAACTAAGGCTATACCTGCTAGGTCAGGTTTGGGACTAATGTATGCCAATTGAAGAAAGACTGAGGAACTTTATACATCCTGTTTTTATTTAAGGGACAGCTGGCTGACTAGCAGGAAGACTGTAGGCAGCAAAACATATCTTCCAAAGCTGACAACATAAGGAATGGGTGTAGGTTGTGGAAAATCCTTCTGTAACCACTCATTGTATTTTCTGAGGGACTAAGAAACCTCAGTGTTCTCCCTCTGAAAACACATGAACACTCTAGCAACAGACTCAGGGAAAAAGAAACCTCCACAGCAAGAATCAGAAACTGAGCACTCTTCTGAGTCTGAATCAGAAATCTAAGGTAAGCCCTTAATCTGTCCCTGCATCTACCTTCCTGTTCGGATTCAGTGTCTTGAATCTCTTTAGGAGAAGAGGAATCCCTCTTCTTTTACCAGAAACTACTTTACAAGAAGGGTCAATAGCCTGAATTAAACACTGAGCCAGTCCCAGTAAATTACTACCCCACCTCCCCCCCACCAAAAAAAAAAAAAAAAAAATTTGAGCAGGAGTAGATACATGCTTGGTTTTGTGTTCATTTGTGACAGGAAAAAAAAAGGGGGGGGGGTCAATTGTATTTCTAATGGCAGTAGCTACTTCGCCAGGGATAGGCAAAGCATTCTGACACAACAGGGAAACTGGGTCTAATATTAGATCAACGAACACTTAAAACAGCGAATGCTGATTGATCGAACTTATGTAAGCAAAAGCTTAAAATATCGAAGCAACAGAAACCCGAATTTTTTCCTATGGAAAGAATTTGGTTGTCCGTTTCTGTTGCTTCGGTATTTTCAGTGTTGTGGTGGAAAGTTACGGGTCGGGTTCAGGTAAGTGTGCGATTGTGTGGATATGAGTGTTAGGGCGGGTTAGGTGAGTTAGGGTTAGGGCGCGGGTTAGGTATGTGTGTGATTGTGTGGACGTGAGGGTTAGGGAGCGGGTGAGGTGAGTGTGCAATAGTGACGGACTTTAGGGTTAGGGTTTGGGTTAAGGTAAGTGGATAGTTAGTGGTGTGTGTATAGTTTAGTGTAGGGTTAGATGTCAGATTTTAGGTGTATGTGTGTGGATTGCTGTTTGTTTGTTGTGCTTGTGTTGTGTGTATGTGTTTTGGATCAGCGATTTTATTCCCTAAGAAAAAAAATCGCTGTTCTGATCGTTCGAGATTGTAAGCTTTCGCTTTCATAAGTTCGATCAATCAGCATTTGCTTTTTTAAGCGTTCGCTGAAATAATATAGACCCAGGAAACCTTTCCTGTTCCCTCTCCCAGGGCCAACAAGAGTGACTCTGCCTTTCCCACTGAGGGGACTCCAGCTGCCACACAGAACGTGGCTATCCAGCTGCCACACAGAACGTGGCTAACCACCAGTCCATAGTGGCTGTAGGTGCTACACCAGAAGGATCTGGGGTAAAAGTTGAGTGGTCTGAGGTAAAACAAATGGCCACAGCAGAGTCACCCACCTGTGGCTAAGGCAAACCTCTAGCCTACTGTGGTGGCAAAGGCTGTTTGCTTAACATTTTCATTTTGTGGCTGGGAGAAGGACCATGTGTAAGACAGGTAGACTGTTCCATGGTCAAGCAGAAAATGGTGCCCATTTCCCAGGCAAGACAAGCAGCAATTTCCAGTAAAACTACCAGTTGAAAAAAAAAGACAGTAAAAAGCACTTTAAAACGCTATGGCAGCCCCACTAAAGAAAAAAAAAAATACACAAATTCTCCACAGAAAATAAATCTTCATTAAGTATACACTACTTTTAAATGAAACCAAAAACAGTAACTAGGAGCAAAACAATGAAGGGTGTACACACTTCCGTTCCAAGTTGCATAAATCAAAAAGTAGCAAAGATTCAGTCCACAGGTCTCAAAATATAAACACGGTTTATTTGCGTGCACATAAAACTACGGTGGTTAGCGCTTTCGCTTCACAGCTTCATCAGACCACCAGCAAATGTTCCATACAATGTTTAAATAAAACCAAAGGCGGGAAAACATCATTAAAAAAATCAACATTTAAAGGCATACTCCAAGTTAATACACCTTGAATAAGTATACATATTAGATAATACACATAGCTCTATACTAAAATATATATATATGCACATACATCAACTCACTAAAAACTATTGGTTAAAAACTCTACTGCATCCAGATTGCAAATCACCAAATCTCTCATCACAAAAGCTAAACTAATATATCTGTTTGTAAACATTCGCACTCACTTGATGGCATAATACCTATCTGGTTCAACAACAAATAGGGACGGTCATCAGATGTCAGAACAACATGTATCTTATAAGTCATGCAATTCCATACTAACAAAATAACAAAACAAATACAGATAGACTAGGTGTGATCATACACAATTATGTCTTCACATTCTCAATCTCCTCATCTAAAAATAAGGTCTGATGGGTACCTTCCCATTCAGACCGGTGGCATCCGGATCTAAACTTAATGATCCAATACTCTCTTTCGATTATATCCCCCTCGATGAGTGTTGTATATAGTCTTCAAGAATCCTAAACCTAAAGAATGTATGTGACACCAGTGAAGAACATTCTTTTAGGTTTAGGATTATTGAAAGACTATACAACACTCATCGAGGAGGGGATATCTGTAATCTTATGGAATCAAGAGAGTAATTGGATCATTAAGTTTAGATCCGACATGCCACCGGGTCTGAATGGGAAGGTACCCATCAGACCTTATTTAAAGATGAGGAGATTGAGAATGTGAAGACATAATCTTAGAAGTGTGGACATATTTCTATGGTTTTGAAATGATCACACGCAGTCTATCTGTATTTGTTTTGTTATTTTTGTTAGTATGGAATTGCATGACTTATAAGATAATGCGTTTCTATTTATTTATTTTATTTGTTGGTTTACATTTCTAGGTTTTATTTTTCATATGGGTGAAGTGAGCAGTGTCGTTGAGGGGAATGTTTTTTGTATACATGTTGTTCTGACATCTGATGACCGTCCCTATTTGTTGTTGAACCAGATAGGTATTATGCCATCAAGTGAGTGCGAATGTTTACAAACAGATATATTAGTTTAGCTTTTGTGATGAGAGATTTGGTGATTTGCAATCTGGATGCAGTAGAGTTTTTAATCAATAGTTTTTAGTGAGTTGATGTATGTGTATATATATATTTTTTAGTATAGAGCTATGTGTATTATCTAATATGTATACTTATTCAAGGTGTATTAACTTGGA